>NW_028145783.1:812500-927500 GCF_977016875.1 Pavona decussata
TTTTCAGAGAACTACAAACTGCTGAAATTTGCTGAGATGCGAACCATGCAAATGAGAGCTGTAGATTTAATCAAATGGAACAAATTAAATTTTTGGAAACAAAAATTCCAAATTTGGCAATAAATCTTGGGTTGTCTTCTTTTTGGAATTGTGGTCACACCAAAAATTTCTGTTTCACTCTGACAGAAGTTATTGAAAAATCAAAACAGGTGTAACTTTTTGTTGAATGGAAAGCACCCAGGCCACGGCAAGGCTTAACCTTCCAATTTCTCATGGGTAAAAGGAATAGTTTCTAAGAAATTTCAGTGCTGTGTAGGTGGGGAGTAGAAACTAATGTTTGGTTTACCAACAGAGTTGATAACTAACGGTAAATTGGCCAATGTAAAGAGATTTGAGTGCTGAAATTTCGAGAGTTAGCCCTGCATTGGAGCAAAAGTCTAACGCTTGACACAGTAGGACTCAAATCTCTTAACGGTGACCAATTTACCATTAGCTAGCAATTCTGTTGATAAACCAAACATTCCTTACAATTTCTCGCCCAAGGGGGCACCTGGCATATGTCATCTTACACCCAAATGTAGGTTGTGATCTATTGCAGTTTCCTGACCAATAGTCCATTTCCCCAATGGCATCATTTGACTACAACTAACAGAATTCATTTTGTTCTCAGTTTCAAATTCTAATTTTGTAATCCCCATTTTTTTGGGGGGAGGTGGGGGGGGGGGGGGGCAAAAGAACAATGGCTTAATTGACCCTTCTCCAAAATGGCAGCAACAGATTTGAATGAGTTAAAATTGAACTGAATGAAAAACTGATACCAGCACTGGTAAGAGCACCTTTACTTTAGTAACCTTGCAAAGTTTCAGCATAGTAGGTGTTAATCTTATCAGCTTAGGAAATGTCAGATGAAATTTGACAAATTTACACACATTTGTGTATGACTGGGGGTCAGTCAACATACAAACGTCTGTAAATTTTTCATTTTTCAACTTACATTTTCTCAACTGATATTACACCTGATAAGCTGAAACTTTGCAGGGTTACTAAAGTAAATTAGTGCTCTTTCTAGTGCTGGTATATGTTTTTTAATGTTAACTTATTTGAATTTTTTCGGCCGCCATTTTGGAGAAGAGTCTATTAGCATGATAAAACAAAAACCTGAAGGATTCTGACAGTTGTAGTGTCATAATAACGCCATACTGAAATTGTCCTATTCAGCCAATCAAAAGACCAACTATAACATGTTTCAAAACATACCAGCAAGTGTGTATGAAGTCTGCCACAGACTCGTGACAAAGATAATCTATAAATACTGAATGTCAAATTGTTTATGAACTAAAGGGTTTCATATTGAAGGTTGGATTCAATCCTCTCTAGAGCAGTATATTGAAAAATAAAATAGCAAAATAAATGCCTCAAAACCAGAGAAAGGACTGCTTGCCATAATGCTGCTTAACTTTAGAGGAACTTTGAGTTTCTTTATTATATTAAATGATTCTCGATTACACTTGTGTTGATTCACGACATGTACAAAATGCAAAGTGATTTGGAAAATCATCTCTATGAAATCGTTACCTAGTAAAATGAAACTTTCTACTGGCTGGGGTCCCAGACCCTGCAATACTTTTGGAAAACGTAAATGCACCCTCTAACTACAACACACTGAATCCCACACTAAGGTTACCATAGTTGTCAGCTAGCTACCAACGTAGTCACTAATAAATCTCACATGTACCTTCTCAGAAACAAAACAAAATCGTGTTATGAACAGCTGATCTTATAGCTAGTGCCTTGTGTGCCAGCTTTTGGCACAATTTTGAGTTCATCTATAATAATATTATAATGACTTGTATCCACGAGGTGTGCTGATGAGGGAGCTACCTTAAATATTTTTTGTATAACTGTGATGGGAGTCAATCCCGAAAAATGTGGTACTCAGCTGATATAGAAGAGTGTCAACCTCTAAGTTTGTTTTGAAATGTCTTTTATCCTTGTGCCTTTGATGCTTGATGAAGCGATGTTTCAATGAACAGAAAGGATAGACGAGCTAAGTTAATTGTAGAAAATCAGTTTGCCTTTGTTTTGAAGACTGTTATCTGTAGTATTGTCTAGCGGCTTTACTTCCAAAGTTTCTTGATTGACATGTTTTTCTCAGAATCTTTTTGCATCACCTACGAATTAAATGAAAGTAAAAACTGAGGTCAGAGAATGACTAACATTGATTGATTGATTATTCACCTAACTACTTGCCACTATAGTAAATATGGCAACCAAAAAGTTAACTGTACAATATATTTTCATAGCAGTTGAAAGGCTTTGTGCCAGAGGGACATACAGTACAATCGTGCTGTTTTGGATGTCAAATCCAAATTACTCCAAGTCAGCTTAATTCGGCATACAGACTGTATTTAGCTTTTGACCTAAAGGCTTAAATCTAAGAATTGGGTCGCTTTTTTCCAAAAAGCAGAAGTACTCAAGTAAGTGCCATTTCAAAATCTGCCTGTGTGACACAAACTCTCAAAATGAACCCTTCACAATTTTAATAAATGGAAGACTGCATGACATGAACTCTTAAAATGAACCCTTTACAATTATTTCAATAAATGGAAGCTTACCTTTGTGACTGCCATTTCAAAATCTTCCTGTGTGACATGAACCCTTCTTTCTCTCAGGGCATACATACCAGCTTCTGTACAAACACCCTGGAAATATCACACGAGAAAATTAATGAACTACAGAACACTTCAATGACAATGAATGAATGAATGAATGAATGATCATCATCATTTGTGCCTGCCCTTACCAAATGTATTTTTATCTTACATGTACGTACAACATAAAGTGAAATTTGAAAATTGCACTAGATGTCTACGAGTGAAATTGTAAACTATATTGGAACATTGCACACAACAAGTCCAATAAAAATATAAGGTGCCAACATTGCATTTTCATGATGCACAATATGGCAATGTTGTTCAGTCCTTTAGAACTCATTCATTCTCCTTAAAATTTAATAAAGAATAGCTAGCAGTCATAACACATCTTATAACATTAATTACCAGTGACATGAAGCTCACCAAGACTATAAATTGATTTCATTACTAAAATTAATAATTTTTCAAGGCTCGACACCTGTCCTGTTGCCTGACTGTTGACTAACTGTCGGCTTACTGTGGAGGTGAGCTGTTCTTCACTTTTACCCTTTAGTTCAGAATAAACTGGTGTTGATTGAACTCTTCGTTTAAAATCTAATACAACTGTACCTTGACTTCAGCTCCTGATGATCCAGGCATGAGTTCAGCAATTTTTCTGAGATTGATACCTCTTGTTAAATTCATCTTTCTGGAGTGAATCTTCAAGATATCCAATCTTGCCTGTGAAAGGAAGTCAAATCCATAGCCTTAGTAAATGAACAATACATATTATTAGGACATAATAAAATATTTAACATTTATTCCTCAAACACGCCTTAACGATAAATAGCAAATGAGGAGCATAGCTCTGAGTTGGCTATAGTCATGTCATATCCGACAAGTGCGAGTGGAAGAAGACAATGGCTATAGCTACCTAGACTTTCACTCAACAAAATGATCACTGTGATTAGTTGATTCTTGGTCACGCGCCCCTGATCAAATACAAATATTCCGTAGTTGTTGCCCTCTCAGTTGTTTGCTTGTTTGCTTTGCTGTGATTATTGAAGGGAAAGTCTAAATATATAACAAAGCACTTAATGTATGGTACCTCGGGAAACTAGTTAGTTTTGTTTTGCCTCTGGAAACATCAGGACTCTCAAGAAAACAAAACTAACTGTTTCCCTCGGGACCATACATTAAGTGTATAATATACCATGGCTGCTAAGCCAATCAAATCCCTGGAATTGCATTATACAATGATCCAGTTTTTAATAATATTAGATATACACTGTAATAATAATCATAATAAACATGATATTTTTTCTTGAAGATGACCCAATGTAGCATGAAAGTTGTTTTCATGAGGAATTGTAAGTCATACAAGTTTACAATCATTTTGATGTCTGGATGCTCCATTTACTTAGAGATTCCATTCTTGAATGCATAGGTCTGTCAAAACAATTTATTTTGCAGACCAGTTTAGAAATTTTAAAGTTTAAGTAATAAGCAATATTTTGTTATGGCTGTACCTCCTCATTAGGGGGCGGGAACTCAATCTTCCTGTCAATACGCCCTGGTCGTAAAAGTGCTGAATCCAAGATGTCTATACGGTTTGTTGCCATAACAACCTTGATATTCTTGGTTGCTTCAAACCCATCAAGCTGGTTCAGTAACTCCAACATTGTCCTTTGTACTTCACTGTCACCTTTACAACAAAAAGACATGTCACAGTGTTAGTCCTTTGAAAAACAATGATTATTTGTTTATTTATTTATTAATTTTACAGATTAGCCTATGGCAGGTAGGCCAACAAGAGGACATTGGGTCCTTTTCAAGGTCTGTCTACCTATCCACACCCCAATAAAAAGGTTAGTTTACCCTACCCACAATTTACTGTTACCGAAAAAAAAAAAAAAAAAAAAGAAAGAAATTCCAATAGTTCACTGGGTGAGTGATGCATAACTATGGTTCTGTTTTTTTTTTGGGAGGGGGGAAGGGGGCACCCTTAACACCTGTTTAGTCTTGCTTGAAATCTAACTTAAAAAATTTCCATATGCGCATTTACATGTAAGCCTTATCTTACCACTTGTGTCAAAACTTTTCCTTGCTGGTATCATAATTAAAAATGTACACCAAATTAAAACATGAGAAATGTTTTTTGATAACCGTTTACTTACGATAAGTAAGTGCCAATGTGTTTCCACACATGAGAGAAAATAATGCACACTAGCTAAGTAGCTTGTACACATGACTCTAGCGCTCCAAGTTCACTTTTTCAAAAAGTCGCCTTTTGGCGACCTTCAATTGTAAAATGGTCGCCATTAAAGAAAATGCAGTCGCCAAAAAAAAAAAGAAAGAAAGAAATGTAAAGGGGGGCACTTCATGACATATAACACGAAGGTTTAATGAGCCAAACGGCTCGTTTTCAACACATCACTTTGCTAATAGAAAGAGAAGGAGGAGAATGACATCTAGTAGCAAAAATGATCTATTAACAACATTACAAAGCTGCTGAGACCGGGTAACATTGCCAATGGTATGCAAAACCTCTTCAAATTGATCAAATTTTCCACTTTGAGCTGCAGAGGCCACCAAGTAAGCAGAGTCAACTGGCTTAAAACGTAGATTTCACTCAGAGCAGAGGCATTTGTTCCGCTTTAGGACTGTAAGAATGGTCTTTGGGGCTTTTTTGAAGATGCAAACCACTCGGTAACAGCTGGAGTTGGATCGAATTCATTCACAGCAGGGCCCTCGGCTGTTATTCGGATCAAGTCTTCCACTGTCTTGAAAGCAAGCGAAGCTCGATAGCAATTCTTGATCCGGTTCTGCCCTGAGATTGCTCGCTCTCACTGGGCGGCAGAGAGAGGAAGTACAAGAAGAATTTCGACAAGAGACAGCACATCCTTTAGGTTATCTTTGTATGGCTCCTTTGTCATCAGAGTGGCTCAGAGACCATTGTACCCTTTGTCCATGAAATTTTCCAGTCTACACTCATTTTAAGTTTACGCATTCACGTCGAGTTAGTGAACGACGAGAGGGGAAAAGAGAAATACAGGTGATACCGCCGCTTGAACTATTGTTTAAATTCGTACTATTATTGATAATTTTTCAAGTAAGATTCTCTTTTAATCTGCTGGTCGCCAACTGGCAACTTTCGCCAGAATTTTAGTCGCCAAATATTTTTTCCACTCGCCATGGCGACCAAAATGGTCGCAGCTTGGAATGCTGGACTCATTGCATGCACTTAGGGTGACACTCTAGCCCCAGGCTGCCATTCTCTTACAGAATTCACAAGCTACTGAAAACAGACTAAGGGCCTCTTCATATGAGCCCGGTAACCGGGACGAATTTTGTCTTCTGTTCATATGGGAAATTTAATCCCAGTTACTGAGATGAAAAAATGTCCAAAAGGCCCTAAAAATACCCGTGGAACTGCATTCTGACTTGTCAGCAACCTTACAAACCATGCACATTTGAAAATGTTTGGTCACAGACAGTGCAGGTATCCGGGCTGGAGTGTTTGTATGGGAAAAATTTCCAGCTCAGTTTAATACCGAGATCTTGGTTGCAAAGACCGAGATCAGCCCCCTTCTCATATAAACACATCAAAATTTTTGTAAAGAAAAGAGTGGCGAGGCGAGATCTCGGAAACCGAGCCAGCACGGTCGACCGGGCTCATATGAAGAGGCCCTGACACCCCACAACTGTCATATACAGCTATGGGATTAGTAGAGGAAGCCTTTTGCTCCTGTCACGGGATAGTAAAATTGTAAAAGTTTGATCTTTTGGCAGAAGCAGAAACAGAAGAATCTTACCTCCTGATCCACCTTCTAATCTTGATGATCCAATGGAATCAATTTCATCCATGAAAATGATGGAAGGAGCATGTTCTCTGTAAAGAAAAAAAAAAAAAAAAAAACGATTTGCTTATTTCCTGAAATAACAGCTTGGGGTAATCCACCATACCAAAAAGATAGTAACTGGTACATTTACCCACAATTCTTAGCAATCAAAAAACACTAAAAATTCTCACAAAATGCAGAGAAGAGTTCTAAAATTTTCAAACCTAGCATAGACAATGTTGTCAGTAAAGGGACAAATTACACAATAAAAAATATGGCTTTATAATTATGTGCCTGTTGGCTTTGTTAAGTGGTATTTTAAAATATACAGCCACCATCTTTTTCTGTATTTGGGCTTATAGCCTTGGGGTTTGAATTGTTTTTATGCACTTTAAAGGGGAGTGATTATATTCAATGAATATATTAACTAAAGGGAGGTTAATCGTGGTGATGAATGATTTACAGGTTCTTCAGTTGTTACCTTGCCATAACAAACAGCTCTCTGACCATCCTGGCTCCTTCACCAATAAACTTCTGCACCAGTTCGGATCCTGATACTCTGATAAAAGTGCACTCTGTGTGGTGTGCCACGGCGCGAGCAAGCAGTGTCTTTCCAGTGCCTGGTGGGCCATACAGTAACACACCCTAGAACAAAGGAACAGACATTATGGGTGCATTGAACAGTGACCACAACTACAGCTGTGCTCTAGACAGACACTTCTCAAACTCATTAATAATTTATCAAGAGAAAACAAAGAAAATCACTACTGTGACCATGGTTTGGATATGTGATCCTAATTACCATAAAATTTTGCCAACTTTAGCCTTGAATTTCTCCAAGAATTATTGATCAATTGAGAAGCCATAACAAACACTTGAAAGTGTGTTTCATCAGATATCCAAACACCTCGAAGTCATTTAAAAAAAAACTCAGCTGCACCTCATTTTTTCAACCTACTTCTCAGTGTTTGGATATCTGATGAAATACGCTTTCGAGTGTTTGATATATTACTTCTCAAACTCATCAATAATTCAAAAGCCAAAGAAAAGGAAATCATGCACCGTGACATGTTTGGATATCTAATGAAAAGCTCCTCGTTTTTCCATCATTAATTTCTCCTTCAAAATAGGTTTGTTTGAGAAGTTATATCAAACACTTGTCACAGTGTTTCATCACAAGATCAAAAACCTCAAAGTTTGTCAATAATACTCCACGCCTATCAGAATTTGAGGCCAATACATGTAACTGGTGTAAAGCGTGGCAAAAGGCATGCAAGAATGTAACAATAATATTGGTTTTATTTTGTTTTTCATTGGTTGAAAAATTAACCAATCACAGAGTATAGCAAAGAAAAACTAGACTACTTTCAACACACGATTGAAAACCGCTCTGTTGTTGGTGAAGTTTGTGACACAAGTCATGAATACTTAATATGAAGGTACACGTAGGATCTCCAGAGTCAAAAGCATCCAGAGTCTTGAGAGAGAGGGAGATCTCCCAATAAGATTATTATTAAATCATACCTTTGGTTGGTCAATTCCAAGGGCTTCAAAAAGCTCAGGATGTTTTACAGGAAGTTCAATGACCTGGAATAACAAAACAATAATAATTTTATTATATTATTAAGATGCTTGCTGAATGTTAACTTGGGCTATTTTGGAATTGAGGGCTATTTGAGGTTGGGCAGTTAAAATGTTTCAGGTACTTTGATACGATTATACAGAGTCAAAGTGGAAATACACCTATTGCCCAGCACTGTAATGGTCTTGCACAAGCAAGCAAAATACACTGGTATCACGTCACAGGATTGTGCAAAAAAAGCAGATTTGCAACGTTCATGAAAAAGCCGTTTTTTTTTCCACCCATGCCTCTCACCTGAGTAATAAAATTGCAGAGAGCTCTTTGAAATAAAAAGCACCTTCAAATAACAAAATTGATATACATGGACATGTACATGTACATGCCCCTAATGTCCAGATCCTTTGTTCATGTAGCTTCCCTTACAAGGATTTGTGTTTGAATACATGTAAACATGTTTCACAAACCTCTTTGATTTCCTTGATTTGTTTGTCCAGACCACCAACCATCTCATACGTGGAATCAGGAACCTTCTCGACCATCATCAAGCTAACAAGAGGATCCACCTGAAAGTGTAATGATGCATGATAAGTTCATACATGTACTGTAGGTCAACGCTCTTAAATTTCTTTGAGCCTGGGTGATCTGTGACCCAATTTGCAATATGGGGGATAAAGCAGGGTCCGAAATTGCGCTTTCCTGGTCGCCAATGCGACTAAAAATTTTGCACTGGCGACCAGAATTTCACAACTAGTCGCCAGCGGGCAATTAACTATTTCATGCCGCCAATTGGTCACTTACTTTTTACCTTTCCACTGCTTTTGAAGTATAAAACCGATTTTCCTGTTATTATAAATCTATCACAATGCGTCACAGCTCGAGCAGTGCGAAGCTTAGCTGCCATGTTTTTTGAACGAGAAATGCTGCACGGTTGTAGCCTGGTGCGAACAACATGGTGATCCGTCGATTGTCTTGACAGAACGCAAAAGGAAAGATCGTTTACGGTTTTGAACATTCAGCAAAGAACCAACCGGCAGTTTTTCAATCGGCTACATTTCTTCTCAAAAAGGTAGAGACAAGAGAAGGTTCAAAGTTGACTTAAAACATTTAGCATTCTTATGAAACTGCGTATATAGCCGGCATTCAATTCATTCGTCGTGGTTTTTCAGTGGTAGGTGTATAAATCGCCATTGGGGTCCCAAACGCAAACGCGTTCTCTTCGTTCTGATTCTTAAAAGAAAAATTGGCGACCAGAATTTTCCCTCTGGCAACCAAAAATTTTGGTTTGTGTTTCGCTGCGAAGGAAAAATTTTATTGACAATTTTTTTTCCTGCTTTTTGGCGACCACATTTTTTTTCATATGGCGACTGAAAAAAAAATTTCAGTCGCCACTTGGCGCCTGCCTAAAAAAGTTAATTTCGGACCCTGTGAAGGTGATTCAAGAAAAATTTATGGTCTTCTAATGCATTTAAACAGAGGTGTTAAAGCATGTCAAAATCGTGTTTAAACACTTAGTAATGCATTTTATACACCCAGTACAAAATGTACTGTTTCACTTTGCTAATAATTACATGTATACCTCAGTTTATAATAATCCTGGAAATGGACAATGCATGATCAATAATGCTTCAAGATGAAGCCTCTCAACAGCAATTCTCTTTGCTTGCACATAATCAAATATTATTGCTTTAAAATGCTCTGTTGGGAGTCATAGTTTTTGTTTTGTTTCAAGTGTTTTGGGCATATTTAGCCCTGTTAAATGTGCATTTTTGTCTAAAACCTTAAAAAACGATTTTTGCTTTGATCCCTCTCATTGCAAATAGGCTCTCATTAAATCATTCAGTGCAAATTAATCCATTACATTCTCTTCGACATAATTTATGTATTAATCAAAGCTGTGCATAAAGTTTGCCTGCTTCACACCTTATTTGGAAGAATCTTGTGAAGAGTGTAACTATCATTTCTTAGCGCTACTCTGCAGTTTGGTGTGACCTGGAAGAGAAACAAATCAAAAGAATTTGGCAGTGAACTTCCATTAACAACTCAGCTTTATACCTAAAAAGGAGAACTTGATGTTCACATTGGCCAACATTATGACTCATTTAACCACATCTTTCAACAGCATACAGTACATGTGAACTTGGCAGTTCAAGATTCAACCAACTGTTACATTTTTCACTGCTGTCAATCAGTGTAGTGGACCTTTTAGAAAACAAAATAGGATGAAAAGGTCACATTTACACACTGATTGGTGGATTTTGATGCACTTTGTAGGTTTCTGCTCTTTAACAGTCAGTCAGTTGTCGCCAGAACTATGATTGACAGCAGTAAAACTCGCAAATTGTTAGTTGTGTTTGGAAGTGCAAAGTCTGCATGATATTGAAAGGGACAGTAATATCCCATAATAAAATAATCAACAAAATTTGATCACCCATCATATTACCCACCCAACTCCAAAACAGTACCCCTAAAGAGAAGTGAAAATCATTAATTTTAATGCTTGCATAAAAAAGCAACAACAACCACATTCAACTTTATTATATTAAAAGCAAAAAAATTAATACAAAAACACTTCCACCCGCATGTAGTTAACTAATCAGGGAGGGGAAGAAGAAAAAAGAAATTACAAATGTCATACTAGATAAAATTGTAACTTAATTACAACACTAGCCTAGCAGTAATATGGATTAAGCAATATTGTAGCTTAATTATCTCTGAAAAATGTGTTAATTTACCCCTAATTTTCCTTTTGGATTTAGCCCATGCTAAGAACTGTCAGTGGTGAAATGAGTCAAAAGCTACCAGTATTATTAGTAGAAAACAGATTTCAAAACTACTTCTTGGGCCTGAAAGCTTTTCTGAATTTTTAGAAACAAACTCCTGGGTGGAGGAATTTCCAATCCTTAGGACTACTGAAAAGCTGAAAAGATTCAACAATATTGAATTTCACTCAGAGAAAGTTGCAGGCATGCACATGTATTTCTTCTGATGAGAAGATATTATTAACATCTGGAGCACCTCACTAAAAACTGCCTTTGCGAGTCGGATTCCTCATTAATTATGAATACAATAATAACTATAATCATTGATTTTTTTTTTTTATTCATGCCAAGTACATGTCTTGGACACAGGCCTAAGAACCCAAAATGCTTGACCCTGTTTTTTTTTTCTTTTTTTTTTTTTCAGCTTCAAAGCAATATCATTGCAGTGTTAATATTGGCACAATATCATCATTGACTCACCTCACTCATGTCAATTGACTTATCAAGATCAACGACAAATTTCCCTTCTGGATGAACCTACAGTACAAGGAATCAAACAATATCACTCAATTTTGGTTGTAATCTTGCAAAATAAAACTCAGCTGATTAATCAAAGGACAATACAGAAACATCAACTGAAGCAAGACCAAGATTTTAAGACACAAGATCAAAGTACCCCATTGACACAAGATCAAAGCACCCCACTGATTATATAACAACCCTTTTATCAAAGGTAAGGTGGATGGTTTCCTTGTACAAATTAGAGCAGATGTTTTGAGAATTCAATGCCATGATGGTACGTGTGATGAATGTACATGCATGTAAGTACTTAGATAATCCTATGCAATTAATGAAACACTTATCAGACATAACCAAAAAACAGGATCTATAGCTTAACAGCTGGGCCCGAGGGAGAACTACTTAAATTACAATTCAACATACCGGTAGAACTGTATAAGTACAGTGTAAACACCTTGACTGCCTTAAAATCATTGCCAATTTTACAAACATAGTAACTGTTACACACATGCTTGCAACAAAATACTTTTTTATTGCATGTGCAAACAATTAAATTGTCCTTCTCAAAGACAGGCTGCAACAATGCAGTTTGTTTCAAAGGATTAGTTTCTTACAAACATAAACATTTACATTGACCAAGTGAAAACACTCAGTTAATTGTCAACTTGAAAATAATATCAGACACTGGCAATTACAGAAGAACCATTTTCAAGGTACGGTACATGTATATAGTGACCAAATGGCTACATCTGTTAAGGTTGGTTCACCATTATCACATGCCTGTTTGTCCTCATTCTGCTGAGAACAAACTGGACAGCTTTGTATCTTAGTTCAAATTCTTTCCCAACAATAAATGTGAATGAAGACATTCAAGTGGTTTGTATTGCTATTCACCAGTAGTACAGAACCAAAATCAAAATATCATGCAAGTTAATTCTTCAACCTGTCGTTGGATCAACAAATTTATAATGCTTCCTAGTAACTTAATTTACTTTTCACACATCTCTGCCAGCAATGCGCCTGTCTTGCTCTTTACTCACTTACAATCTACAATCTCCTAACTGCTCTGACAAAGAGGCATGTAACACAAAAAAATGCCAGCTGGCTCACATGCAACGTTGAATATCATGGAAGTAAAAGAAAGCAAAATACAGTTGAACCTGTATTAAGCGGCACCTTATCAAGTGGTCACCCCCCTATTAAGCGGTCAAAGTTAAAGTCCCAAAAATCAATTCCACTGATTACTGTAATTATGACCTCTATTGGTCGGTCAACTCTATTAAACGGTTGCGGTTACTCTTTACTATGTCCCAACCAGCTGTTTCTATTGTCTTGACCTGTACTAAATGGGCACTTTGTAAAAGGAAACCACTCAAATGAAATAACAAATAGCGTGCCAGGTAATTGAATTTGTAATAAACTGCAATACTGAATGAATGATGTTAAAGCATACATGTTTTATTAGTCAGTTTTTATACCATATTCTCCTTTGTTATACTACTTTATTGTTGCAATTTCTTAACCAAATAAATGATTAGTGAGCCCTTTTGTGCGTCAACTACATTTTAGTGATCAAATATGATATGTGATACATATAAAATAGCGTTTTTATTGTGTTTGACGTGTATTCTGTGCAACCGGTATTACGCGGTCAACCTGTATTTAGCAGTCACTTCACAATTCTCTGAGGGTGACCGCTTAAAGTTCAGGAAGGAAGCAATTTTGTTTATAAGCCACTCACAACACCTTCTGTAATACCGGAACCCTCAAACTGCAGCTCATGTAACAAACCTTGTAACTTTTATAAAGAAAGAGGACAAAATCCTATTTAAAAGTAAATGAGCGCTAAAATCATCACATTGGAAAGACACATCGCCCTACAGGAAGTTTTCACATAGGTAATTAAAATTTTATTTTCAGATGAAACTGGAGTTTGGGAATTTGTTTACTTTTGCCAGAGAACCTAGCGAAAACTAAAAGAGCAAGGCAAGAACCCATAACAAACGTAAACCACATACTGTAAAATTCCAAAAATTAAATTAATATAGGCCCGTCTAAAATTACGCCAACTCAAAATAAGGCCCACCAAGTGCAAATTAATCTCAGACACAAGTATCCGTCAGATAACACGACCCCCAAAATAAAAGCCCACCAACTATACCAAGGTTAGCTGTTGTTAGCTGTTGGCGCAATGTTTCCGGCAATTTGATTAAGGTCACAGGTGATGACTGGTCATGCAAACTTTGAAGTTCATAAGAAAGGACTCTGGTAGGGGTCTTTCTTCTTACGTAGATGTTTGGATGGCAATTCCACGAAAACTGACAGAGATATTGGAGAATGATGGCAGTACAGATAAGGATTGGTTTCTTTCAATGGATGACGTGTCACTGCAATGTTAAAGGCCACTTGAGTTGAAATTTGTAGAACACGATTTTATGTCCACATTTTGTCCTTGAGAAGAGCACAGTGCTAGTTGTTTGGTATTTTACTTCTCAGAGATCTGTTGAAACCTCTTTTGAGTCACAACATAAACCATTAAAGAAGCTGTTAAATTCTAAAACAGTAAAATTGTTATGCTGGAATTCAAAACCTTCCATCATCTCTCACAAAGACTGGCAGCTTAAAAATTTTGCTTCTGTTGTGACACAATACAGAACATCTACTCTTCCTTCTTGGCATGTCAATCCATGAAGTGCTATATCTGTGCTGAATTCTTGAATGCAAAATTGTTGGTTTATATGCTTCTGAAAGTACTGTAATGATCAATGCCACAAAATCTAATTACTGTATAATTGTGGTAATTCCAGTTCACAAGCTAATGTGAAAAGGGCAAAATTAATAACAACGATAAATTTGCAATTTATGGGCCTCAACTTATTTTTGAACTCCACAAGTGATTTGTGCCATTGCACAATTTGAAACAATGCAATTACTGATAAACTAACGTTATTTTTTCCACATACCTTATTCTGAATAATTCATATATTATCACTATATCAGTCATCATGCTTTGTGTGTACTCTTCACATAAATCTGTCCTAATGAGCGTGAGGTGTCACCCACAACCCTAAGGTTTTTTTATTGTTTAGCTCAAAAACAAGTGCCCACATCAGGGCCCAGTTGTTCAAAGCCCGCTTAAGCTAATCCTGGATTAACGAGAACTTTGATTCGAGTATAATAATTACTAAACAATAAAGATTTTTGTAAAAAGATTTTGTCCCCCATCTTTGTCTTCTCCTTACCATTAGCCTAAAATTAGACTCTAAAAATATTTTTAATGAGCGCGCTGAAAACCTTGGTTATCTTTTAATCGTGGATTAGCTTTAATCGGGTTTTGAACAAAAGGGCCCAGAACAATAATATACTTAATTACCTTCTCTCTGAAATTGGCTTTTCAGGGATAATGAATAAACAGGAAGAAACAAATATTTCAAACACAATATACAGTAACATATTGGTTAAAAAATAGGTAAGAATCACAGCTGGCTATACACCAGCATGGCTGAGAAGTTGAACTTGGGGGTACCGAGAAACAGCTCCAGATAGTGGTCAGATCGGACTTGAACCCGGAACGTCCAATATACTATCGAGTAACACTTTTTTGTGGTGCTAATTTGCTTCTGTTCCACAAGTAAGGAACCTCACTACATCTGTACCTTCAGGTTTAGTAGCATTTTACTACAAATACTGTTTTATTACTAGGATTCAGGCTTGAATGGGATATAATAAGTTTAACCCTCAATCCCTGGGAAACTGGTGGAGTGCTCTTACTACCAACTTTAAGCTATCAAGCTAACTGGGACCTGCTCATTTTGTGAGTTTGTAATATACACTACATGTATAGCCATGAAAGATACGTCTGACAGTCAATATATGAAATATCATATATGCGAACTGCAGATGAACAATTTAATAGACGAAAAATCATCACAGTTACAAAATGAATGCAACCCAAAAAGGTTTCCTTTTGCAGACACTTTAAAAGCAACAGATCTTCTTCCATCTATAAATCCTTTTGTTTAATTAATAAAATGCAAAAAAAAAAAATAATATTAATTAAAAAAATATCATTTTTATATTTTTAACTTGTGATCCAGTGCCATTACAAATTTTGCAAGTGAGCTTTGCTGGCAGATACTAACCTTAACTAAAACCTTTTTCTTGTCCATGGGTTTGACAACCTCGCCAACGTATGACCCCTGCTCCTGCAATAACTGTAGCTCCTCTCTCAACATTCGTACTGCAAGGAGGAGAATCAAATGGTTAAGTTACAGCTGTAACTGGTCCAATGGCGTCATACATGGATCCTAATCTCCTCTGGAAAAAAAACTTCAAGGCCTTTTCTGGGGCATCCCGTTTTCAAGGATTCTTTGAACAATAGCAATGCAATCCCTCGGAACAAATTTTTTGCATGTATAATGTGGTGTTTCCGGAAATTATTGTCAACATTTCATCTGAAATACTGTATAATAATTGGCTTCTTTGAAACAGAGGTAATCTCTTACAAGTCTGAGTATTACAATTTGGCTATAACTAAATGGTCCACAAATAGAACAAATGTTGCAAATGATTCAAGTAAATGAAAGTTAAGTATCACACAATCACAGTGGAATCTTTTGAGGCAGGACAAATAACTGAATATCGTGAAGGGGATGGAATCTTGGAAAAATGCTTACTGATCACTGATGAGAACAACAAAATAGAATCTGTGGGAACCAAGAAGAAAGAAAAATAAAACAGACTAACCTTTTGCATTCAACTCATTTCTTTGTGCTTCAAGCCTCCTTAAGTTCTTGATTTCTTCTGTTACAACCATCTAATGGGAAAGAATGGCTGTTGTTAACAGTTATTCAACATAGAAGCACATAGTTATGGTCAAGGGTTTCTGTGGCATGAAACAAACAGGAATATTTCACTGGGTTGGACCCTAGTCGTGCTAACCAGGGCCTGGTTGTTCAAAAGCTGTTTAAGGACTATGCCTACTTTTGTTACCACACTATGTTCTGCGCATCTTGAGATGTTCGCGTTTCCTATGGGTGGTGCCCACTAACACAGGGATATTTTTGTGTGGTTTAAAACTATACTTCAAGATATGGAACTCATTACATTGACGTGGCTTTGATAGCAGATTACATGAAAATTTATGTTAAATACTTATAATTGAAGGATCTGGTGCAAAAAAAAAAAATGCAAGTGCTGATTTGGCCTTGGCATCCAAATTTCGCGGAATTTGCTCTACAGTAATTTGGTTTACACACAGACTGGTTCTTGTTTCAGAAACATAGTTCCATGTTTACTTTGCAGTTTGAGGGCCCCATTTTGCCCAACAAGCTTATGACTTTTGCCTAAAAGCTGAACCAACCATCAAACAATGTTTGAAATGATTTCTTTAAAGCTAAGAGAGATAGCAACTCTCTTAGTCAAAGTAGAGCCTACAGACTTGTTATCACAATAGAACTGTTGTTTAGCTTTAAACATAGAAGAAAAGAAATCATATGAAACATCACTTGCTAGTTTAGTTCAATTTTTAGGCTTAAGTTACGGTGTATAAGCTTGTTCGACAAATCTGGGCCCTCAAATCACAAAGTAAACACAAGACTATGTTTCTGACAAAAGAATCAGTCTGTACATGTATACAAACCAAATTACACATATAAAGCAAATTCAAAGAAATTTGGATGTCAAGGCCAAATAAGCAATTACAATTTTTTTTTCCCCCAGGTGCTTCAATAATTATTACCTTGTAATAATTATTTCTTTTTAAAAGGAACACACCCTTCTCGGGTGAAATTTGTACACCAGGCTTTCAACATGCACTAATGTAAATTTCATGTGCCAATATACATGTATTACATGTGATAATCCTGCAATATTGCACTCAGAGCCATGTTTATTGGAAGACTTCTTATTTCTCAGATTAGGTGGATATGCACTGTCTGATAGTCCTTGGGAGAAATTGTTGAAGACAAGCTCAGTTCACTTTTACTGAACTCTTGGCTGACAATTTACAGACAGATTTATAGTGGAACTGTTGTTCAATTTTACCCAGACAGTGATAAAGTAGTATTGTTCTTTGTTACCTGGAGAGCCTCAATCTTGGTTATGTAGTATTGCTGAATTCCTTCGTGTTGTTTCTCCTCTTCTACTTCCATCTGCAACAAATTAAGACAAAACAAGCTACAGATCAAATCTGAGAAATTTTAAAGTCACATTTCATAAAAGAAAGAACAACATGTATATCTACCTGTATAAAATCAGTAAAATAAGTTGTAAAAAGTTCAATGTCAATGTCAATTGGGGATTATAGATGTACTTAAACGGTTTCAACTGAAGTAGCTTTTACTAGTTTAATTAATTTAATAGCATACTAAACTTGAAAAAATAATAAAACTACTGGTAATTAAAATGTTATATGGGAAAATATAGCAATAACTGTAAACTTAAAAATGCTACAATTCCACAATTAGCTTTTAAATTTTTGGTGGTATACTGTAGGATCTTTTACTTCACTGTGACTTTTTAGAGTAGGATCACATGATCTTCCACTGTTGTCCTCACAACACTTAATAAGTGAGTTAAATGTAGCCTTTAAGTGTCTTTGAAAAAGTTAAGTACAAGTTGATTGAAGGTGCATTGGCTGTCAAGTTTTGAGCCAAAAAATGCCTTACATTTCACACACAATTATAAGAAACTTGCTGTGCAAGGTCCCATCAAAGGGATTCATCTATGATGACTTTACAGGTTACAGCCCTAAATGGCAGCACTGATGTAGTGGCCGGAGGGGGGGTTACTCCCTATAATGGACTATATGAGGAGGTTCTGCCCGAAAGGGTAGGGAAAACTGTCTGTTAGGTATTTAGAAGAGCCTCTGGAAATGTCTCAAACAAACCAACTAACAAGATGTGCAGTTTTTCTACTGTTGGTGTGTGAAAGTGGAACCATTTTCAATGGAAGGTATTTGAAAGGGTTACTTTTCCTGTGAAAAATAGTACATAAAAGGGTTATGGGTTTGTATCCCAGGGCAAAGCCTCCCAGTATAAAACTTTCTTGAGTACCCACCTCCCCCCCAAACCAGGTTTAGTGGTTAATCTATACATGAAGCACTGTAGTAATCAAAATACGAACAGCTCCTATCGAAGTTTCAAACGGAATTAAAAACCCACTATAGCACCATGTTTGTGCCTTGTTGTACAGTTTTTGTCAAGTATTTGTGTCTTAGTAGAACAAAATGCTCTTCAATTACTTGCAGTGAATGGTTCATGCTGATAGTTACCTTTCCTTATGACACAAAAACATAATCTAGTACATTGTGAAACACAGATGTTATTGCTGATGATGCCATTGATCGGCGAAAGCTTGGATTTTGGTTTTTAATTTTAAACAGCAGTTTAAGGCCTCAATAGAACAGTCTTATATATTATTGCTTAGAGTTTACAGCAAAATTTCTGGTATTTCTTTCCATTTGTCTCGTGAACTGTCATGTTAAAATAATTTTCACATACAAAAAAAATCACACAAAGACAAACAGAAACTTTCAGGGTTCATTGCATCACTTGTGAGTATCTTGAAGCAAACGTAATTTTTGTTGGCTGTTTTAAAAATGTCAATCGATCAAAAAAACTGGCCAGTAGATGCTGTGTAGAAGACTGTTGACTCTTTCTGGCAAGAATAATTTGCCCAGCAAAAGGAAGCCATAAAGCCTGATCTTGTATTATATTGTCTAAGGTACAAGGATCACCGAAGTACAGGTATTAGATGGAAACATAAATTAAAAGGGTAACCACATTGGACAGGAAGTGAAAAACACGAGGCAGTTGACTCAATTTGTAAAGTACGTAACGTGATCCAGCGAGTATTGCAGTCAAAAATGTCCCTGGTGGCAAGTAATATTCACAAAATTACACTGGCTCGGTAAATGCTTAAGTTAGTCACTGCTGCTGACACGCGGGATCAGTGATTTTCGTCTTAAAGGTTCGAAGATTTATCAGCTTACAAAAAGATTTCTTGGAAAAAGTGCGGCAGAAGCTTAGTAATCACTATTTCCTAGGGATCGATATTGAGTTATTTTCTCTTGCAAGCCCAAATAAACTCACTTTCAATGACAAAAGTAGTCAAGGACGCGTATTGCATGCTAATAATTCCCTCCAACGGATAGCGTGCAACACAATAAGTTTAGTGAATTCGCTTTTCTAAAAGGGTCTTAGTTTTCGATCAAAAGATGTCGTCATGAACAACCACATGATGAACTTTTGAAGTTTTTCGCGGCAAAAAGACGCCACATTTTACCGTCTAACCACAACAACTCTTCTCACCTCATCCGCTTTGATTTTTTGCACTCTTCGAGCCGGTTCTTCTTTTTTCACAGTGCTTCTCGGACTGGGAAAATGCATTACAGCCGTACCGGCCGCCATGTTGGAATGACTTTGACAAAATTTCAAGCTGGCCCATGATGCCTAGCGAGAGAGGGAAGATCATGAATGGGGCAATGCATGCTGGGTAAAATTACTGCCAGTGGCTTTTGTTTCATGACGAAAGAAAGATATTCAATGAAAAATAATACAATTATTGGGAAACAAATAAAAGAAAAGAAAATTAACTCAAGTATTAGATCCTGAATGATGTCAGAAACATGCAAATAATTTAAGAAGGGCCGAAAGGGTGTCAGAGAAGGGCGACTTATTTAACATAACAATAAATAAAATGCCGTTTTTATATTTATGTTTTTTCAATTATTTAAGGACGGTGCCTACTAATACCGAAGTATTTTTGTTTGGTTCGTTACTGTGTGGGAAAAGCAGATCTTAGCAAGGGCTACTGAAATCAAAAAAGAAAATCTGGGGTAACCACACATTTTTCAAAGATAATCAAGCAACAGTATTTCTAAAAAGCGCCAAAATATAAAGCAATGTATGGCAGTTTTTCCTAAATTGAAGCTTAATTATATCTGAAAAATGCATGGTTACCCCCAATTTTCTTTTTGGATACCAAGAGCACTTGCTAAGTTCTTCTTTCCCCGCATAGTTTTAAACCGCGCAAAAATATTCCTGTATTAGTGAGCACTACCCTTAGGAAACCCGAGTACTTCGAGATGCGCAGAACGTATGCGCAGTAACAATAGTAGGCACCGTCCTTAAGGGGGGAATTCTACCTAAATTTGAATGAAATTTGAAGAGGTTTTAAGAAGCGATAGAAGAAAGAAAATGATTTTTGGAACACCAACAGACAGTTGATACCCACGCAAGAGCACCCCAGGTTGCCAGTGGACTAACTTGGTGTCCGTCTATTAATTATTAACTACAAATATTAATTTTAAAACTTCACTAAATCATCAATATTTCTTATTTCTCTTAATTTTACCAATCCTTCTAGAAAAACTATCTCCTCCCAAATATACCCGAAAATTCACAAAACACCCCACAATAGAGATTCACGGGATGAGTGTAGAGTTTTTGCATTGCTTGAAACGTGAACGAGGTATTTCCATTAAAGCCATGTCAAGTGGCGGAAAAATGGCGTTTAGGTAAAATCCCCCCTTAATTGTTTTATATCAGATACTACACGTAGGTACGTGAGACAAAAAACGGTTTAACGTCATTCGGCCTTTGGATCTGCATATAGTTACTTTAGAATCTCTTTACAGTGGTCAATTTACTTTTAGTTATCAACTCCGCTGATAAAAATATTCATTCTGATATTGGGAAACTTCCTACATAGTCTATCTTTGGTATTTTGTCTCAAAGGAGGTAGAAAGGTTAGCTGTTCCGGCGATATCCCGAACAAGAAAAAATATCTTCCCAGAGTCCGAAGGTCCCAAAAGCCATACACAACTGATCTTCACCCAAAAGTCATTCCTAAGATGAGAATGGATCTGCGATACCAACTTAAGTTGAAGATGTCGGGCCAACGTTTTGAAATTCTTCTTCTTTTGTGTTAGAAAAACTGGTAATGTAGCTGCAATAGCTCAGCTCTTCTTTGAAAATTCACCACTTGATTTCATCTTATTGGTGATTAAAAGCAATACATCATGATTTGGACATGTTATTTCAGTATAAAATTTTCGCCAAAGATCAGTGGAATAATCCTGTGACACGTTCAATGACACACTCTTCGGCCTTCACGTAGACGTCTCCAGCGCTCTCAGTTTATCAAACCTAAAAGATGCAATTGGAAAAATCTAAGTGTCTCGTAGATCATAACTGAATAGTTAAAAGCTAACTTCGCTACACTGCCAAGACTCAATTCAAAGTTACTTTATTCACCACACAAGTTTGAATTGTAAATAAAACAAAAAATACAAATATAGAAAGTGGCGAGGAGGAAGACTGAAGAGAAACCAAAAGGCTTATGTAGGGCTTACTCGTTCCAATCAGTGGTTCAGGACGATGGCAATACCTGAAGTTATTAAACTGCTTCGGCTATCAATAGACGGTTGACTGAGCAGGACTGGCTGAGGAATTATTCGATATTTTAGATGCTTGATTTAGTATCTTCCTGTACAAAAAAAACAAAAAACAAAGCAAAACAAAACAAAGCTTTTACCCTCCGAACGTTCCAACAAGAGACACAAACAGCATTTTTTTAAGGTTGACTCTATATAAAAGGGCTTATTATATTAAGTTTTATAATATCGTGGTAGCACAGGAATTTCAGCAATCAAAAGTCAAATGACGCAATTTACCGAGAAACGAAACTGAAAATCGCATTTTTCCTCTTTACAATCCTGATTGTTGTCCCTCAATTTTTTCCTTTTCCTGTGGTTAAGTAGTGGTTTAGAATATTAAATGTCTGCCTGGCATGCTGGCAACTCGACCGAATTTGAAATGTTTCACTCTTTTTGTCTTTACTTTTTTAAAAATAGAACAATTCGGTTTGACCTTGGAAATGATTCTGAATGATTAAGCACAACATAGCCAAAACAATAAACAAGGTGGAAAATAGTTATGCTATTGGCTTAATTAACAACAACAAATGTGCGTGGCGTTTGCCTAACATGTTTCGATCTGTGCCCGAGAACTTTCTACAAATCAGTCGATATTTCTGCATGTTTGACGTCACTCTGCTTTCAGCAATTCGATTGGTCAATCGAACAATGTTTCAGTTCCGTATTAGGGTGTTCTTTGGCGGGAAAAGGAACTAGTGAGCTTGTTAACGAATGGCAAATGAAACAAACTGAATAGATCTGATAAATTCGCGGAACGCCTTCAAAGTCACACGGAAATCGCTCTAGCGTTTCCACTGTCGTATGTTTTTTTCCAGGATTTTGGTCTTGTTTGTTGTTGATCGTTTCTTTATTGATGCCGGTACGTGCTGTTATTTTCTAATCAAATAAAGTGTTGAAACAAAAACAAAACAGAAACAAAACATTTCGTTTATTTCCATAGATTTACAGAAACAAAAGAAGAAATTTGATGAAACGAAGAACTGTTTTATAAACAGTCGCTGGCAGCTGACTCGAGTTCTTTCAATGCACTCAGTCTGCGTGCATTTGGCGGAACGGAGTATTTCTAATAAAAGACAGAAAAATGTTTTCTATTTGCTGTAGAAAATAATCAATTGAAATTTTTACTTGTTTCTCGTAGACTAACAATAACGCAGCGTTCAACCAATTGGAGTGCGCATTTAGTAAAGGTTAATTTTTTTTCTGACTTAAGGGAATTACACCTATGGTTTGATATGTCAATATTTAGATAATATTTGTTTTTTTCTTATTCCAAGGCGTTCTATTTCCCTTTAAAATTTTCCGCATTCACAATATCACGCCAGTTTAAGTGCGTGGTGATATAATGCGCACAAAACAATCACTATCTCGTGAAGTTGATGTGGTTCCACGAAGATAAACTTGGATTTTTCTGGCAAAGCCGTACAGGGTAAGACACACGCTAGTTGAAGGAAAAATGTTTTTATATTCTACTCAGTTATTTGCAAGTTGCACTAAGTCTATTAATCCTGCTATTAACTTAAAGGTATGGTGACATTTGTAACTTAATGAGAAATATAGTGAAAATTAATTAAGACTCCTTTGTACATAAACCGTGCACGGGAAGAAATTCGAAGGCTACTAGGCTTTAACAAAATCCCGGATTAAGCTGTCCGTATTCTCACTGACCAGCATCAAATCGTATGTAAGTCATTCGGTCGAATTTTTGCTCCCAATTAACCGTTGTTTAATTCTTTTCTCACCGACCGATAGTTAAAGACCGCCTTGCGTTGCTCAGTACAGTTAGACAGTTACAATTTATTGGCGCCGACTTTTCAACGAAGCCTTTGTTGACTCTCTCAAAAATGCCAAGAAGTTGTTTAACTATTAGCAATGAATCGTTTTGTATTTTAATTCTGATAATCTTGATTACATTTCACGAAAGAATATTGTTAAGAGTTGTAAAACATTTAAACCACGTCAAGTTATTAAATTTAAGACGAGCTTAAACCGAAAAGCGGGGAAACAGGATGCGAGTAATCCTCTTCCATTATGAAACACACGAAGATTTGAACAAAATAAGTTGCTTCCGTGAATAAAAAAAAGGTTAACACCACGAACAAATCTTGCACACGATGTCAGTTTTAGCTTGGATTTAGCAAGAAAAATATGTTTCTACACCCACCACGGTCATATCTATAAATATATAACGCGCCCACTCTTGAAGAATCCAACTCATATTTGAACGCGTAGACCGGTGCATAGTCCGAGCCATTTCGGCAGACAAATGGACTCGCACTAGAGCCAATCACAACAGACACAAACAGCGCAACGAACCAATCAGAACTCGAAGCAACTGACATGTGATCGGTGCCAGGGGCGGGAAAACGCCGGCGTGTAAGCAAGCCACGATTGGTTTTGCTTTTGCTTCTCATTGGTTGAAAAATTGGCGCTAGTTTTGCTAAACAACAATAGAGCGCAGTAAATCATAACCGAACCAAACGCAAATTACTTTTGATACTCTGTTGAAAACCGTACGTTCCAAAGAGCAAAGGCATTCCTGTGTTTGACGAAATGCATACTTTCTTTCCGGGGTGCGTTGCCTGTCCCAGGCTCTCGGTGTTCCGGGGGAAACGCAAAAGAAGAGGAGGAGAGGGGATTTTCGTTCCTTCATTCAACCGTTCTTTCGTGACATCAGGCTCATGGGATCACTGACACACTCGATTAATAGGGATCGTACGAAACCGCAACGGCAGTGCCAGAGAAAACGTCACTTAGAGTAACTCTTTATGTTATCTGATCTTGTTTGTCAGTAATTATTCCAACCCATTCAACTCATACAATATCACTGGCTGACTTATCCAGGGACATTTTTAGTAGCAACGGCGTTCTAGTTTAGAAAGAGAAAGAAAGATTCACTTTTTCCTGCCTATGCTCTCCTTAAAACTATACGTCAGGTTTTGCAGATCTGCAGCGGAGCCATTGTTTTGCTCATTAAACCTTTCGGTTTTGATGTTCTCGTTGCTGTTGCTGTGGCGTTTGCTTCAGGTCCGTTTACACATGCGCAGTTTTGTGAAATTGTTGTTGACCTTTTTTAATGCCAATTTTGTCGGACTTCAGAGGCCGGTTACAGTCTTAAACCGCGTGCGTAAATCAGCAGCGAATTCATCGCGATTTATCGTTGCGATATGGCAAGGATTTTTTTCGCTTTTTTGACTGAATTTGATGTAAATTTGCAGAATTTCTCAGTAAAATGTACAGTGATATCGCACTGAAATTGTAGCTGATTTACACGCGTAATTTAAGGTCCTAGCTTTGAGCTAGAAACATTGCAGTGAAGTATCGTATTGGAATCAAAAACGAAAATTAACCACGCATTTTACAGAGATAATGAAGGAACAATTATTCTAACAAACAGTAAAATACAAAGCAATGTATGGCGTTTTTACCAAATTGAAGCCTTATTATCTCTGATAAATGCACGGTTACCCCTGATTTTCTTTTCAGATATCAAGAGCACTTGCTAAGTTCTTTTTTCTCCCCATAGTTTTAAACCGCGCAAAAATATTCTTGCATTAGCAGGCACCACCCACAGGAAACCCGAGTATCTCGAAATGCGCAGAACTTATGCGCACACTACTAGCACAGGCGCGAGCACAAGCACAAGCATAAAGCAGTTTGCTTTAAGCTCAGTTTCTTAGCAGTGCGAGAAAAAAAAAACATGAGAGTGCTTGCAAAAGGTGTCGAGCTTGAAGAATATGTTTTATGTGTACTTAACCGCCATGAGTCTCATAGTCTACATATTATGAACACGGAGAAATACAAAAGTAAGACCTTTTAACAATCCATAAGTTTCCTTTTTTCAGGCCAATTATTTTTGCCTGCGAGATTTCTCAGAACTGAACTAATTTTAATAGCGTTAATCAGTTTTTAACTGCCTTAAATTGGTTTAACGCTAAAAAACCACAAGGGTTGCTTTTAATGTTTTCGCAAGGCGCGCGCATTGAAGAACCAAAAATATTCCTTAAATAGGATGTCCATTAAAGCGCTTTGTTCGCCATAGGGCGACTGACTAGTTAACTCAATTAGCTATTTTCGGAGTTGACGAGTTTCACCCAAAAGTGGAGTGTTTTCAACTCCCACCTGCCGACAGAGTGATTAGGACAGCCTTTTGCGCTACAGTATCACCGGCGTCGCTAACCTGTTACAATAGTTGACGCGGGAATATAACGGAAAGCCCACCATGCATAGGACGGTTAATATCTGCATATATGACGTTCATAGCAAACGGGCGCCTGATTACAAGATCTGGCCAATCCCATCCTATCGGCAAATTGTTTATTGTTTATCCTAATTATTTGCATTGTACTTTAATCCATAAGTAAGCCTTTTTGTTGAATAAGCTTTTTAAGTGGATCAGCCCCTTAGAAATATTTTTGGTGGTCTGTTTCCTCTTTACCATAAAAATTTCATCCTTTAATATCCACTTTTCCTCAACAATTGTAGCATTTGAATGAAATATAACCGCGGTAGTTTAAAAAAATTCCTTTAAACGTCTTTACATGCTCAGAAAATAACAATGTCTTACATATTTCACATATAACTCCTTTAAATAACTGTTTACGTAGTGCGCATCCGTGGCTTAAAAACCATTTTGACGCGCCAAAAAACGCGCGCAATTTAAGTGAATATTAAAGGCGTAATTGCAATTGAAGTTATTTTTATCGTTGTAGGGCGGGCTTTCATTGTTAAAAGTTCGTGTATTCGTCTCCAGCACTGGCGCGACAGGTTATCAAGTTTGGGTTAACGAGTGCGCGTTTAAGCGTATTTAACCCACTCTGCTATCAGTTACGTCGCATTTGGCTACAGCTCGCTGACACGACTCAGGTAAGTGCTAACTGAACTAAAGTGAAGAAAACCTGTTTTATAATTGTGCACTATCAACCTACTTTTAATTACTTTTAATTAATGTCAGGTGTAATATAGCAGTTCTGATACTGTTGTGTAAAGAACTGGAGAGGATTTTTTAAAGTAATTTTAATGCTTAGTTAGATTACAATGTCTTACAGTCTTTGCGGTGTTAATTTTACATCGATAACTTGGTTGTTAAACAGGTAATCATACCGCGATTTAAAGGCTCAGAACAAAATTGCTCGAGTCCGCAGAGTGAGTGCAATTCGCATTCTTTGAAATTTTTATAAATGCTCGTTTATTCCAAATTGCACGAGATTGTTTGTATATCATTAAAGCAAACAGTGAAGTAGGTACTCTTCTCACTTTAATGATACTCTAGCAAGCTCCAAAGACTTAATGAAAGATAGGTAATAATTTTATACGAATGATCTTGGAACTGAATGTCGCGTACTTTTTATGCTTGTTTAGTTATGTGTAGGTATTTGTCTTCGGATGGAGAACTTTTGCTAATACTTAATCTGATTATTACAGACGAATGTTGCCTCCAATAGAGTGCCGACAACATTTTCAAAATTTCTCAATTTTCCTTTGTTTTCAATTTATGTTTACTTATGTTTAGCGGGGAAGAAAAGATTAAAAAAAAAATAACCTGAAAATGTATTGATAAAATCCGATTATACAAATGGCAAAGGATAAAGAGACTTTTGAAGTCAGAAAATACGTTTAAAGCAACTGTTTACAATGAGCATTAATGCAGAAAAGATTAGTCTTAATTTTTAATGCTCCCTGGTCGCCAGTTTTGTAATACTGATCGATCGAATGAGCTCGATTGCCGGCATACGTCATAAACATTTTTCGCCTTCTTAGCCCACTAGAATTTTCTCTGTTGAGCTACATTTAGCCGAGTCTTTTCACAGTAAATTTGCCAGTAAAATAATTCTCCAATATCAGGTTGCATTTACTATTCAGACCCCCTGAACAACTTTGCCGAAAACTTGCGACGAAATACAGTCGATCTCTCGCGAAAATTTCTGATGACGGACGCAAAGAAATGTATTTGGCTCGTCTTGGCTTATAATGTCAAACCAGCTTTGCCAGTCTGATATATATGTACAGTCGAGTTTGACCTTTCGAAATGAAACCTATTGCGGACAGTACTTTCCTGTACTGAAACTGTAAATCATAAATGCTGTAAAAGTTGAGTTGCGTGGATGAAACTATAGGTGTGACCATCCAAATGAAAGCCATTTATCAAACTTCTCTGTGGTACTGTCTATTAAGCTCTTAAAGGTGGTTTAAAGCTTTTAACCTGTTGATAGAACCCTTATTGCGAACATTTAAATAGAATCTAGATGAAAGTTAAATATATGAAATATCACATATATGAACCACAGATGAAAGATTTAATAAATTAACGACCATCACAAATTAATAGATCAACGAGATGCGATGGTCGTTCGTCGATTAAATCTTTCATCGGTGGATCACAATGATGCCATTTCATATACTTCGCTTTTATCCATTCATCTTTCACGGGAAGATTATGAACTCACGCACAAAATGATCACCTTGTAGAAGATTTGACAACTCTGTTGGCATACCACATATGTATAGCACTACACCGATATTTCAGGGGTCACCGTTCTCCAAATACCCACAGGGCACTGCCTGCACGTGCTTTTGTTTGTTCTTAAGCGCTTTTAAAACTGAAATTTCAGTTTTGAACCTTTTACCTTTTTCGGAATTATACGCAAAGAGACATGTATTCTTAATGGGCGTACGTCTAATGCGGTTTACGGAGGATGGGTTGCTAGGCAACATAATTTTAATGTCCTCGCACATGATCACATATAAAAAAAGCACAACTGTACAGCATTCGATATCAGTTTATGCTTCATCAGTTACAAGGCAGGAAGCCAGAATAGCTCAGCCAGAGGTACTCGTTTACTCTCGTCAGCGAGCTTTCAACACACGGTACCGATTTCAAGAGGTATGGTAAACACTTTGTAAAGTTGATCGTCGTAAACTCGATCAGCATAAACAAGCTTAAAAATAACTGTTCATAACTTTAGGGACACCCATCGACAAAACATTTGAGAAAATTGTCAAATGTTGTTTTCTTTTTTAAAGACCGTTTTTGGTCCTTGAAAGGGGGACTTTGTGTGCATTAACACAGTTTGATAGCTGCATTTTTGAGACGCCGAAGCAAAAAAAAAATTAGGGAACAGAGTCCAATCTTCGCACGAGCTCCTGTTGGTTTTACGAAAAAATCCTAGCTGACCTTATGCACTCTAAATGACATTTTTTGTCGCTTTGAAAACAAAAACAAAATTTACTTTGACTCGAGGGTCTGAGGTAACATTTTACTAAAGAAAACGCTAGCTTTTTTTGCATGATTCATTCCGAATTCCTGAGACGGCTAAGGTCTGGCCAATTACCCCTGGAACAAGTTTACTCTCGTGTCGGAAAACTTTCGAACGAGTGGATATTTGCTTCAAAACCAAAGTAGTTTCCGGTTTTAATTGAAAGCGTCTTGTCAAGAGACATCTATTTCTTTATCTTAACGGTAGTGGAATAGGTTTATTTTTCTCCTGAGAAAGGCGTACAAAAACAAATTTAGAACCCAGATATTAGAAATTTCTCACAGATATTGGTCATTTGTTATTTTTCAATATCATCTGTTTTCGATATTGCCTTGTAGCATTATGATGAAGCATTTCTTTTTATAAATTTGCTTTTTTTTTACTTTCAAGATCTTTCAAATTATATTTTTTTTATCAAGCAGGGCCTATTCTTAGCATTCTCCAAGCAACATTGCAGGAAAAGTGTTTGTGTATTTTATGAAGTATTTATGTGTAAAACTGACCGAGAAAACTATGAAGAACTTGAATGGTTGAAAAGTCGATATTTTTATTAACGTAAATCTCCACGGGCTTAAGATATTTTTCATTTTAGTGCTAAACCTCACTTTGAACTTTGCCTCCTACCGGCTTTGCCTCAGGTTTTTGAATACAGGGACAGACCGTTATGAGAGGTGAAACGTAAAAAAAAATATATATGAATAAATAAAATAAGACAAGTTCCGTTAAAGATAAAGCTTTTACTTTGAGAGTTCGAGGCTGATACGTTTTAAGTGATCAAGTAGAGTCGATGACTTTACTAAATAATTTAACGATTTACTAAAAATAGTTTCAGCAACTCGGATTAAGGTGAAAAGGCTCTCCGGATGTCACGCATTTAAACAGCAAACGCAACGGATCAGTTTCCGCATCACTTCACGTTAAAAAAATGTGAAACATCTGTTAAATAATTGAAATTTAAAATTTAAAGACGGTTCCCGCTAATACAGAAGTATTTTTGCGTGGTTTATAACAACAACAACAGCAAAATACAAAGCAATGTTTGGCATTTTTTCCACATGGAAGCTTTATTATCTCTGAAAAAAGCGTGGTTACCCCAAATTTTCTTTTACCAAGAGCAGTTGCTAAGTTATGCTTTCTAGTTTCAACCGCGTATAAATATTCCTGTATTAGTAGGCACCACCCATAGGAAACGCAGAACGTATGCGCAGTAACAAAGGTAGGCACCGTCATTCATTCATTCATTCATTCATTCATTCATTCATTCATTCATTCATTCATTCATTCATTCATTCATTCATTCATTCATTCATTCATTCATTCATTCATTCATTCATTCATTCATTCATTCATTCATTCATTCATTCATTCATTCATTCATTCATTCATTCATTCACTCACTCACTCACTCACTCACTCACTCATTCATCCATTCATTGAGTCAGTCGTTCGTTCGTTCGTTCATTCATTTATTTATTTATTTTGACATTAACCAGAAATACAACAACATAAATACATTAAAGATGATATACAATATCCCTACTACTATAACATTCCTACTAAATTATTTCAAGCCAGATCAAATGTGGTAAAGGCAAGGAAGCCTATATAGAAGCCGGGGCTTCCTGGAACTATAGGATAAACAATACAAGTTAAGGGTACTGAATGAAAATTCCAATTTTTTTTTTGAACATTACGTTTGACCTCGGATAAGACAAACCGTGACTGATGTGGGCGTGAGAGTCTTCGAGTCACGTTGTGCGTTTGCGTCGGATTGATACCAGTAATTTCACAACTACCGCAAATAAAACCCAACGCATTCGCTTGATTCAGAAATGAACAGGAAAAGGTAAAGGAAAAAGAAATTTAGAAAGAAAAAAAAAACCGAACAAAAAACAATCAACAACGATATATATTGAAAAAACCTCGCCCATATTGATGGACTCAATTCCAGGACTATTTTGTACTTTCACATTGAAATACAATATTAATCTAGCCTCCCACGCAGACGTTGTCAGGAGTTTGTCAAGCGTCCTGCCCCCAACCCCAAAGAACGTCTGCGTGGGAGGCTATTAATCATGCTTTCAGCTAGGACCAATTAGAGTAAACCTCCTTTTCTCCTTAGCCAATCAGGAGCAAAGCTAAAACCACACCGTTGTTTTGACAGGTTTTCCCGCGCTTGGCACCGGTTGCACGTTTTCCCGCGCTTGGCACCGGTTGCACGTTTTCTACATTAGACGCCGGTTGCATTCATTGTTTTTGCTTTGAGTTCTCATTGGTTTATCACTCTCTAAATTCGTGTTTCACCATCTTGCAACTGAGCATGTGCTTTCAATCCTGTCGCTGGCTCTGGATCAACTATGAAGAAACATTTCTCTCACGGTCATGTGTGTTTTTCAGTTGACCTTTCTGCCAGCGACCTGCATGAATCACCACAGGTTACTGCTTATTTCTGTTATTGTTGCTGTTGGTCCAACCGATTTAAACGGCGGAAGACGCGACTGACAAAATTTAGCCTTAATCGGATGTTTTGTATGAATGCTTGAACAAACCGCGTGGGGAAAGGAAATGCAATACAAACTTTCCTGTCCGTGAGGAAACGAAGCTATGTAGAGATCTCTTGCTGAAGCAACGCCAACTAGCATGGCCTTTAATTTAATCTTGTCACATATGTCGGTCTGGAAATCGGGAAATTGACCTCGAAATATACGTTCAAGCTGTGCCGAAGCAAAACCGTTGCTTCGTGAAGGAAAAGCTTTGAGAACATGTACACATTTTAGTCATTCCAACGTGGATAACACCCGTAGAAAATGTATGGCAAAGCGGCGTGAACTGTAACACTTCACACTGAGCTTCGCAACCAGAAGTCCGCCTGCATGTATTTATACGCTCGAGATTTCCTTATGGCATTTATCCGCATCGGAATCCTTTGCTCTGGCACGTAGACCTCCAAAAACGGTATGTAGAAAGCTTCAATGATTTTTAACGTCTTACTACGCCGGGCGAATCCACTTACTGAGCCAGTTATGAGTTGAGTCATCTGTATAGACTACTGATTGCTGTGATTTTGCGAGCTTCGACGCTGGCTCCACACGACTTGAGAGCTTATTCTACCCGGCTGTCTCGTTTGTCCGCCTGTCCAATCCTATTTAAGCTACTTAGTGGTCATTGCATAGTTAAACCGGCGAATCGAAGTTAAACCGCCTTTCATGAAATTCAGTATTAATGCTAATACCATTTTAATTGGCCAATTGGGATAATCTAAATCGACAGTTGCCCCAAACAAGTAGACAAACTTCAGCTGCCTTTGCTGTGTCGAGTCGGCCCATTACTGTCATTGTCTGTACATAAACTGACCTCTTGTTCGCTCAGCTAAACATCAAAACACATTTAGTATTCCATTAAGCGCTGTACACAAAGTCTCAATGTTTTCTTGTCGGGGTATTTTGAGCCTTGTTGAGCTCCCATATACGTTTAGAAAATCCTCTTTGCCGAGCAAGAAATCCTTCTTTTTTTGTTAAAGAAATAAAAAACTAACCATGAGATGTTACAGTTGTAAAGTGTTCATTTTTTCAGAAACTGTCGCGGCCGTTCAACAAATTACTGAAATGTATATCTTCTCTGAGGTCTGAGCACGTCCAAAATCCGGTTTCCGTTTAAGCCGCCGCGAATTCTTCTTGAAGTTGATCGGCTACTGGTAGCCACACACACACTTGCGGATAAATACTTAACCGCTAATATTTTTAGCCTTGTCGGTTTTCCTTAAACAAATATTTTGACTCGTGTCTAAATTTTACTGTCGGAGGATATATATTAGTCATGGCTAGGTAAGTAGGAAGTCGATATTGCTCGATCTTAAAGTCTGCATTTTTTTCTGACCACACGTAGGGAAAATCGCACGACAAAATGCCATAAAGAGGAATCTTCATTTTATGGTTGCTTTGTAAGAAAATTTACTTTGTGATACAGTTTTCCGCGATTAAGACCTTGAAGCTTCAACAGTGACGACTGTCCTTGGGACATCCCTTCTTAATTCTTGGTTATGAGAATAAAAGATTTGATCTCCAAAGACAAGCTTTGATCCGAAGTTTACAGATTCTCTCAACTCTTCTCATCCGAATATTTATATAGAGCGCGTTCAAAAAATGCTATTTTTATTAGTATATCATTTATTTATAACTCGCACCAGACGAAATATTTGTAGAACAATGAAAAGTAAATACATGTTGATATTGGGCAAACACCATTCAATCGAGAATGCAGGAGTCCAATCGCGGTGGGGGGTGGGGGGGGGGGGGTACCGTCTTCATGATAAGCTATATGAGTATGTGTGGCTTCAAAGGATATCAGTTTTTGAGCCGTTTTTGGTCTGAAAGTCTTAAAACGGGGATGGACTCTAGAAAACCAGGTCTGAAAATGGATATCGCAAAATTAATGTTTTGGTCTGAAATAGGGTCAGGGTTCAGAGAACTGAGCCACACACCTTCACCAAAAATTCCGAGGAGTACGTGCGATCTTAACGCACGCTTTCAAAGCAACTTTTTGTTGCACTCAAGTTGCAGTTTTAAATCGCTTGTGCAGTAACTGGCGGCGATTTCGGAGCGATTAATCGCCGCGCTGCGATATCGTAGCGTCTGAAACTTGATGCAAATTTCCAGAATTTCGGCTGGTTTAATTGTAGTGGGGTCATTGCGACAAAAGTTCCATCGAAGGTTGTAGGTCTGAACGGGTCTTAATGGCGCACGGCGAGTCAGTAACAGAGTATGAATTTTCGAAGAGATGGGTTGTCCAATAAGATTTCAAGTAAACCGCCAGAAAGCCAACTCAAGTCCCTTGTGGCCTGGAGGTCCCGGTTCACACGAGCTGATTTACCCTTCAATTAAGAATTCTGTCTGAACATAAACGATGGCGGAAAGGGTCATTGAAAAAGCTAATTTTGACAGTGCTTTTAATCGTACGTTTCCATGTGGACAGCGTAAACGTGTATTTTAGTAAACGTTCAAAAACTCATTAAGAATTCATAAGCCCATTGACCTATCAAATGGTCGATAATACATCACGTGTAGTGACTTTAAGAAGGTACATTTATTCATATCGATAAACGTCCTCCTAATATGTTAGTATGCGGTGTTTTATCAGCTGATAAAACACTCCTTATTAGTATGCGGTGTTTAATGTTTTCAGTAGTATGCTAATTTCCAACGTTCACAAGAGCATAATTGTTATGAACTCTATTGACACACGCTTTTCCAGGAATGTTTTTGAAGCCGTTCAAAAAACTCGCAGCGCGTGTTTTATCGGGTCTAAAACCACGAGGCGCAGCCGAGTGGTTTTAAATCCGATAAAGCACTCCTGTGACCTAACATCACAACAATGGCGATCTCATCCTGCCTGGCCGAAGAGAGATGCATATGCATGCTCAACGTACAGTTTTAGTGTTATCGAATCCTTTTGACGTTTCGGTGTGGATGTGTAAAAACGATTTGCAAACGACCGCGGGGTTCGTCTGGACACCGCACAGGTTACCAAAGCGTATGTGACACAGGTTTCCATGCAAGCGTGATTTAAGAGTTTGTATGGCTTTAAAATTAAATCGAAATTTAGACAACAATATTCCCACAAAACCCACAAAAAATATAATTAAGTCTGAAAAAGCTTACCCAGTGTGTTTTGCTGTGTTTTCAAGGTTTCTCAGCGCTTCCAAACGCTGTTTTGAGCGGTTGAACTCTCAGCAGCTGGTCCACGTGCATCACTGTATTATGTTAATGGAAAGGTAGGAAACTACAAGTCGAATTTGAATAAAATTTGGCCCGTCATTTGAGGAGAGCACTTCGAAAACCTCGCTAAAATTTACTTGAAACTTAAGCACTCGATTAACTGTCTCTCCATATGGCAAGAAGGATGATGTGCGGTCCTTCCTGGGCAGATAAAATTTTCGGCGAAGTTTATTTATTGAGACACAGACCTTCGTTGAAATCAAAGTTCATTTCAAATTGGGTGCCATTTTTTGCCGCCGACCGAGCCGTTTCCCTGGAATGTTGGAACAATTGTTGGCTGTTACAGAACTGCACTTAGCCGGGAGGGGGTGTGTGTCGTTTGTTGAATGCCAAAGGCTTCCCGTGGATTTCCCCAGCTGGGCACATTTTTAGTACTCGTGCCTAGGTTTGACCGTGAGTTTGTTCCAACATCCCAGGGAAACGGCTCGGTCGGCGGCAAAAATAGCACCCAATTTGAAATGAACTTTGCTTTCAACGAAGGTCTGTGTCTCAATAAATAAACTTCGCCGAAAATTTTATCTGCCCAGGAAGGACCGCACATCATCCTTCTTGCCATATGGAGAGACAGTTAATCGAGTGCTTAAGTTTCAAGTAAATTTTAGCGAGGTTTTCGAAGTGCTCTCCTCAAATGACGGGCCAAATTTTATTCAAATTCGACTTGTAGTTTCCTACCTTTCCATTAACATAATACAGTGATGCACGTGGACCAGCTGCTGAGAGTTCAACCGCTCAAAACAGCGTTTGGAAGCGCTGAGAAACCTTGAAAACACAGCAAAACACACTGGGTAAGCTTTTTCAGACTTAATTGTATTTTTTGTGGGTTTTGTGGGAATATTGGTGTCTAAATTTCGATTTAATTTTAAAGCCATACAAACTAATCACGCTTGCATGGAAACCTGTGTCACATACGCTTTGGTGACCTGTGCCCTCACAAACGTGAACATGTGGACTCCACAGCTCTTCCCTTTTGCGCATGACTTGGTGTATGACGTAGTCAAAGCCGAGTGGATCTGGGGTCGAGAATGGGTTGGACGAGGCCTAACTTGAATTCTTAGGAGTGGTCCTTCACTCAGGGCATAAAGATAAGCCATAACGCATGCGCAGAATGACAGCGAATGTATTAGAAAAAGAACCATAAATGGTTTTGTTATAAATTCTATTTTACTCTCATGGTCAATTTTAAATCAGTATTTTGGTGAGAACGAGGCAAGGCAAATATCGTGCACAAATATATCTTGTCCTTTGTTTGATTCTAATAAGGTCAACATACACAATATATAAATATTCTACTCGGCATTTTTTCAGCTTATCCCATGACATTTGTAAGTACGGTTTGGAGCAAGCGTGCCTGAAATAACGTGCAAGGTATTCATGTGCCATTACGGTCCATCTTAAACTTAAGTATTTAACATTTCACGCGAAGGGAGCAAATACAGAATTAGCAAACTATACGGAACGGTACCGCATGTAAAAGGAAGTGGTTTTCAATGGTTTAAATTTGCGTGAAAAGTGGCGGATGCAGCATTTAAGGGCATTAACCACACACTCAAAACGTTACGACCACAGGAATGCAGTGCTCATAAACGGATTTTTTAGATAGATAGTTTTATTTAAAAACATATCGCAGCCTAAAGGCTGAATTACGTAATTATTTACAAATGTTAAAAATTAAACTTAATTACATAAATAATAGAAAAATAGAAAAATGTAAATATGTCTCATCTAATAGAAACCACAGCCCAGATAAAGTTAAGCTAAATTTCAAGTTAAATTTCTCGACATAGCAAATATGTCGAGGAACGCCATGGAAGTATGAAATGAACTATGAAATATGAAAATACGGAGGAGTGTTCATATGAATAGTTACACTTTCCTTTAATTTTGTGGAAACATGGGAACTGAAGCGAGCGATTTTTCAGTTTCTCTTCTGGAACTTACAGTACAAATAAGAAACACACGACTGGGTGTTCAATATGGTAGTTGGCAAAGTAGATTGAGCTAACGGCAATTACCTGTGGAGGGGGGAGTGAGGAAGGGCTGAACGTCTGACCTTTGCGCCAGCGCTCCCCTCCCCCCCTCAGTTTTGCACTTCCTAGCGTTTCACAATAACTTTGTGCCACAGCCTATCTCCGCCAAAAACGGGTCTTTAAAGAAAGTAGCAATTCTTAAATGCAAAAAATGGAATTTTGCAGTCAAATTAAAACGTGTTGCGTCAAGAGGCCATTTTCTCTAGGTTGCATGAAGAAATGCTGTTTTCTTTTTTCAATAAATGCCATGCATATAGTCTGAACATTTTCTTTCTCAATCTAACCACTGCCACACTGACATGCAACTAAAACCACTTGAAGTTATCCACTCCTCACGTGATTCAATCAGAAAAGCCAGAGAGTCTTTTCTTATAGATTTAGCGGGGACCTTGGAACCCCACGGTTTGAATAGACGTGATGAATTGTAATTTTTTTTTTTATTTTATTTTACTTATTTTCTTATCCTTTGGTACCACCTTGTAAACGTCATTTCCGCCGCTCCTATGTATTGCAACATCCTCCATAATATAATATTGTATTTCATTTATATAATTTAGTAACATCTAAACCTGAAGAAGGCTAGTTTGGCCAGCCGAAATATTGTTTTAAAATATATTACGTTGTGTCAGCTTTGCAGTAGTCTTTGGACTTCTCATCGTCTATTTAGTCGAGTGTTTAAATTGGTTTCTTGCTAATGAATAAATCATTTTAAACTTCGAGTATCTATTATAAGAGGTTCGTGATGTAATGTTTAGGCCCTACTTAACTAATTATTGCAGTGGCAATCAGTAATTAATCAATGATCAATGATGATGACGATGATGATGATGATGATGATGATGATGATGATGATGATGATGATAATGATGATGATAGTTCTCATAATACTGACGATGATGATGGTAAAATTTTATTCGAGTGTCCATTCTTTTAGCAACTCCGGTAATTGGGAAGATAGCTATGCTAATTGCGGCCAAACCAGGGTCGTGATTACGTAAGGTATACGGTGACTACTAGCTGTTTTCTTTATATCAGATTAGCGTGAAAAAGATATGGCGTAACTAAAGTTGTGATTAAAAGATACGGAACAATCTTGAGGAAACACTAAATCAAAAATCCGGGGTCATAAACTTAAAATAGGTTGAATTTCAGTGAGTTCGTTGGGAAAGTGTGTCGTGTACAGTGTATAATGCTAAAAGTGTCTTTACATTCAACTGACTTTTGAGGGGGGAGGGAGTATGCATTAGACCGCGCCCCTAACTTTAAAATCTCTTCATTATGCCACTGCTAGACGATACGTGAATGCACGGTAATCTGTGTCCGTGTTTGGTCATCTACCTTGACATGTTGAGTGCTTGTTTTTTCCTTTTTGCCACAGCAAAATTTATCCCTGATGTGATCGACGTAAATGCGCTGTAATGATTGTTATTATTAGGCTTTAATAGAATGAACCATTTTGTGAAAGAGAGTTTAGTGTCATGTCGGACTGCAGTTAAATTAATGATGCGTCAGCATAACTGGAAAATATAGAATTACAAAAGCACAGCTACACAGAAAAATAGTACATATGATGAATTTGTCTCGGCCGAATAAAAGATTTCTTTCGAGGATTTTTGAAACCATTTATCACGATTGCATGACAAGCTGAGTTTGGACACATTCCAGGCCAAAGCGTCGCGCGCAAAGCAAACAGAAAGATTAGTAGAAACTGATCCCGATTTAAAGAAATAATAGTCTGATAGAGATTGTGTACAATTTAACTACTGTTTTTCGTGCGTGAGTGCCGAGTTGTCAGATCCGCTGTTACTCACCAGGTGCTGCGCTATGTGATTAAGATTGATTATTCTGTTGTAGATATTTTTCTAATTTGTCTTAGTAAGAACCTGTCTACAATTATTACCACACGTAGCGCCAGTAGATACGTAATCGGTAAGTAATGTTGCTTTTTTCGTGCTTTTTAGCCGAAGTGTGTATTGTGAGAGGAGGGGACTAACCCTTGAAAATTTGTGTGGGGTGTGTAACTCAGATTTCCGACGAAAACCAAAGTATGATATTGTTTCTTTCCACGTTCAGACCTGAAAGTAAAATTTTACCTTTTCAATCCAAAGCGGTAAAATGCCTGTATGCCCTTTTGCAAATTAACGAGTAGTTGAAACGCACACTATTAGCTTCAGGTCAAAATGCATGGGTGCTCAAACTTTATCTCACTAATCGATCTATTTGCCCCCCAACACGAAATTTCAGACTCTTCGTTCGTTCCCGTGAAATTCACAGAGTTCCTCCTCTTACGTATGTTGGCACACAACGACAACAAAATCCCCTCATGTTAAGAGATACTTGTAGCCAACTTTATGTCCTTCGAAGAACTTAATAGTTACTGGTAGTGGAGACTCGTGAGCTGCTTAGTGATAAACGGAGATGGTTTTGTCGAAGTGTAGTTGCTGAAATCATCGTTCCAAGGCACAGACCTGCAAATCCTGAAATCCTTGCTTATAATAGTTAGCTTGTAAAGTTTTATAGTTTAGTTTCATGACCATGCTGCGCCCATTTTGAATTGACACGGTGTGGGTCTCCTAATCTCAGACAAAATTGCAGTGTTTAGTTACCGAGTTTCTTGTTTATTCGATCCCCTACAATGATCGTGTTTTCTTTCTTGCAGAGAACTTCTGGCATGTTTTATTTCTATTGATTCCTTGTCTCAAACTGTTATTTCTTCACATAGTAAAAGCTCTAGTTACATGGTGCAAATGTTTCTTACTGAATAACTTCTCGCACCGATCACGCTTGAACCTTCCCGCCATTACAGAGGTCCCGCGGTTGCATTGTTTTCTAGCTATTGCTGGCGTCCTGGTGTAATTATTTGCATCAGTATTCATATCTTCAGGCAAGTGCAAAAATGTAAATAAATAGAGACAATGACAAAGTCATAAGTGATGTAGGAAATGAAAATTCCTCAAGTTGTTGTCAGAACACGTTCAGGCGAATCTCATGCCATTTTGAATTCACACCGAACGATTCAAAGTCCTTTTGAAAATCGTGCTGATTTTGTCTTCACATGTCAGAGCGATGTAGGTGAGCAACAAGGCGGATAATTGCATTTAATTTTCGGTTGTATTTGTTTGTAAAAAACCTTGCCGAAGGACGTAGAGACTGCCAGACTTGAGAAAACTTTAAAACGCGATTATACCCTCTCAGCCATTCTAACTGCTACACCTCCCTAGGAAACACCCTAGCTGGTCTAGTTAGTGGACAATTTAAAGTTTTCCGAGATATAAATGTTAGGGAAATCATTCGCCAATTATTAATTCCGGTTTTTTCCATGTTACATGTTTCCATGCTATTTGTTTTCAATTTCAATGTTGGGCGGATCATAGTTTGCCGAAAAAGTTGTCTACTAGTGAGTAAACTGGGTTTTATCGGTGATAAGCACCTTTTGAGTCTGCACGTGCGGCGACACCCTGTACATGGCACCCAATGAAAAATATTTCAAATGTCATTTTCTGTTTTTGCAAGGTTATTTATGGGCTTTTCGTAACGAGTTATTTGTGTACACAAACACATTTTCATTTGATCGAATTCTTTATCTGACATTACATTTTAGGGAACTTTATCTGACATTACATTTTAGGGAACAGAGTCCAATCCCTCAAATTGTACCAGCTGGTATTAGCTTTCCGAAAATCCTGGCTAACCTTATTTCCCTCTAGAAACAAGATATTTTCGCCCATGGTTACGAAAGTCTGAGGAGGTATTTAATTAAAGAACTCGCCAGATTTTCATCACAATTCAAATCATAATTTCTGACACGATTTTTGGCCTTGGGGGGGTAGGGGGGGGGAAGGATCCACTCTCGAATGCTCGGGGGTCCGGTCTCCCGCCCCCTCCCCCTCCGATAGATCCGCTGGTGTCTTTCCGTACGAAACAAGCGTCTTAAAACAGAAGCGCTAGGTGACCCTTACCGTGAAAGATTGAATGCAAATTAGTAGACAAGGATGCTTTCCGTATAACAACGAATTTGTTAAATAATGCAGCTTAGCTAAATTGGTCGCTGATATTAAACTGATTTTGCGATTTTAGTTTGTTCTGAAAACCTAACACGGGTAAGCGGTTGACATTAGTTGAAGACAATGAAGCTCATTTCCGCTCATCTCTACAACTGAGTTAAAGTATGGTGTCCCGCCAGCGATTGGAGACATGGTTGGTCTGGACTGGGTTTAAACATGCGATACAACAACGTCTTAGGAACAATTGAAAATGGAAGCGCTTCGTATTGGTTTTGCTCTTCTGCTTATGTTCGTGTCATTGCGTGCGCACGTATGAACCAGGGCAACCAAAGCCGGGAGGCACAGAAAACAAAACGTAATCACAACTTGACAGCTAAATTCTGTTTTCAAGATGGCGGTAGGATCGAACGAATAGCCAACGCCTTTCAACAGTTCTATCGCGCTCTTTATGACAAATTGGCCACTTCTTCTTCTTCTTCTGCTGCTGCTTCTTCTTCTTCTTCTTCTTCTTCTTCTTCTTCTTCTTCTTCTTCTTCTTCTTCTTCTTCTTCTTCTTCTTCTTCTTCTTCTTCTTCTTCTTCTTCTCCTTCTTCTTCGGAGAAGAACAAAAAGCAACATCTCGTAACATTCTTTATTTACAAATCACATAATTTATTGTAGCGTTTTTGAACTCCTCTCATTATGTTGTTGATTTAAGAAACAATTTGTTACCAAAAAAATATAATCTGATGAAGTATTATTCTCTTCTCCGCGGCCTTCCTTTTTGTAGCAAGTACCTTGTATTTTATGTTTACATTAGTTATCGAAACTTTAGGACTCTTTCGACGCAATACTGTAACAATTTATATGGTCATACAAATAAACCTTATTGTTGTTGTTGTCGTCATCGGCCATTTTGGATTCCAAATTTTGGTGCAAAAAATTTCATCAAATTGCGCTTGCTACGTCAAGTTAAAACATTTTCATGTGCTTATGTTTTGCGCTTAAGATTATTTGGAAAAACTGCACCGCGATCTGACAAACCTAACCTGATATGAAAGCTAACGACCTGCGATCAATACTGATCAACCATCATCCTCTCCTGCGGGAGTAGTAATACTCAAAATTGTTTCATGCTGTAAAATCGGGTTAATTGCCACTTGTATGAGCCACTTAGGCTCGAACTGTAAATTACCTTTTACACGGCCAAGTGGTTTAGTGACACGAAAAACGTCGTTCCACAATGTCTTTCTAGAAAGACATTACTCTCTTTCGCCAGGTGTATATGTTGTGGTTCAATTTTATCCTTGGTTTAAATTTTATTTTCCATTGTTTCAAACTCATTATCATACAATACCATATCCAAGGACAAAAGGAAGATAAAATTCAAACCAAGGATAAAATTGAACCACAGCATATAGACCCCCCTCCCACTCCCCATCAATTCATAACGGATTAAAATCAGTTGACGAAACCAAGCAAAGGGCATATCGCAAGGAAATTAGTGTTCCTTCAATTTGCACTTGTAATACTCCTAGTCATCCTAAAGAAACCGTATGGAGTACCCGGTCCTAATGCGATGATACGACTACTTAAGTTTCGTACATTCACTTATTCATTCAGTCCAAATATTCTTGGAAAACAGGTTGTGTTCCCGATTAATTACAAAATTCTCTGTGCAAAAAAAAGGCGAAAATGGTTACTCATATCGGTTTAATCTTAACGTTTCATTAAGCTTCAAGCTCTTATAAATATACATTTTTTTCTCTGTAAAAGTTTCTTAAAAACACAGCGCGCGCATGCTTCCTTCACCTGACTTGCACACGTCATCGGATGGACGCACGGCCGTGCGTATGTTGAGAAATGTACCATGATGACGCCAATAGGAATTAGATTAGGATACACGCGCGCTATGTTATAAATGTTAATATTTTACATATTTCATGTGCTTTTATCAGATTCTACAGTTGAACGCCAACGTTAGCGACTTAGAACTTCCTTTTTTTAGATAAAATGTTTAATAAATCAGTCGGCGGAAGTAGACTTAGACGACTAAGCCGTTTCGTTTGTTGTGATACCTTCATCAGTCAAAGTTCAAAGTGAATCTTCACCGTGAATACAGTTACCTCTTTCAAACGGAAACCCTGATCATAGCAATGCCAATTATGGATCAACTCTGTGGTGTCTGCATGCATGAGTATTTCACGTATTAGTTCCAAATCCTGGACATCCTGAATCAGTTAAGTAAATTAAGTTAATTTCTATACTTTGTAACTATAAAGAGGTTGAAAAATAGTAACCAATAATTATAATTGGATGAAAACCTTGTTAATCATATAACAGAATAGATCAGACCACCATGGCGGAAGCGCGGATTTGCTCTGACACACCAACAAAAACACCCTCATCAATGCTGCTTCAAAATTATAAATTATTCAAATAATATTTAGGCTATTCAACTTTATGCATTCTAAAACAAATTTAGTTGTTTGTAGGATAGAACCTAGCTAGCCTGCAAGTACGTATTTTGCTAACTATTTGGGGCGGGCCAGTCTAACACTGACATAGATTGGAGCGAATGTTCGCCGAATTTAAAAAAAGTTACTGTTGATTTAAGCCCTCATAAATGTACTTAAAGAGAGGAAGGGAGCAAGAGAGATAAAAGTGATAGGCAGACAGCGACACAGAGACATACAGCTGAAGAGGAAGAGATTCGCAAAAAAAAAAAAAAAATGTCTCGGCGAGCTGAGAGGCACATACAAGGTTAAAAGTGAAATTATCGGATAACAGTAATTTAATTTGCATATCGCGGGAAAACAGGATTTTTTCTCTATTAAAGGCGCTCCTTCTAGAAGCATCAGTGCCTTTGGTTTGTGCGAGCCATAGAGAAACCGCGTGGTGGGCCTCATGATCAGTTAATGTACTAAGGTTGGCCTAGGATGATAACGCTGGCTGAAACCTTAATTTTCTTTATGTCTGACTAGAGCCAAATCTAATTAATAATTTTCGTTAGACTGTATTTCCTTGATTTGTCAAAAAATTAAACTAGTACTAAAGACAAAGTTGGGACTAAACTCGTTAATGGATGGAAAAAATCCAATTGCCTGTTGAAGTAATGCCAAGACCCCACACGAAAAACTCGGAGTCTTGGCAGAATTTCAACTTATATGTTGAAAACACATGCACCAGGATTCCTGAAGAATTTATTAATGCTTCAATTCCCAGATGGATGAAGGGGGCGACCAGTGTGACGCTGCGTCATTGGGGAGTGGAAACGAATGTTTGCTTTTATCACCAGAGTTGACGTTCGCAAGCGGTTGCGGAAAACTCTTCTAAAACAAAAGCACGGTAATCGGTGAAAAAACCCCTCAAAAACGGTATCGCGGTTGGTACTAAACTTTACCAAGAAAATCTCCCAAAAACCGTCTCAACCAAAAACATCACGCACACGCGATGATCGTACGTGTAACTTACTTACGATAAATGCTTACGATAATTCAAATGTCTCAATGCGCGCGCGCTCTATCCGCGCGCACGCCAGTTCGCTCTCTGTCCTCTTAACAGTTGATAAGGTACATAATTTGGCCACTGTCCGGGGCCACAGTAAACTGAGAGATTTGAGTACTTGAGCACTCGAATCTCTTTACCTTATCAACCAAACTTTAATTCCCAGGCTCTATTCTGGTTAATTTCGGCTGTTCACGGTTGGTTCAATTTGAGTTCATTCACCAGTTCCCCAGTTTTCAAGGGTAATCTTTTTCTACCTCATCAGGCCCGATCATCTGAGAACTAGTACATAGTTGTTTGTTAGGCCGTTCTAAAAGATGTCAGACGAGAACGTATCAAGGCAGAAATTGCTTTTTCAAAAAAAAAAAATAAAAAATAATAATAATAATGAATAAATAAACAAATTCCAACTCGTGTACTTGCGGTTGGGAATCCTTCTGCGATAGAAGGCCAGACTGCTAACATCTTGAATTTGCGAACTGGACTTTGGGCGTGATGCTCAACGAGTTTGCCTATAAATTCTGAAGGTTTCTGAAGAGTATCTCGGCCGAGACGAAACGCCGCGTCAGACTAGCCACGAACATTTCTCAAGTATTTGACAATTTTTCAATTCTTTATTGTAAAAAAAAAAAAAAAAAAAACGCATATATATATGAACATATGGACATGCATTAGATGTTAGGCGCATTTGATCATATGCACATGTTAATTTGCGCCATACAAATATTAAGACAGATTATGTAATTCGGTTTTCTCGCTGTCAAATTACCGACGATCCGTCGGCCGTAAATTGTGGACAGCGTCTTGCCTCTCTTTTACAACATTTCGGCTCTCTAGGCTCTCGTATTCGTGAACGGTTACTGAAAGAGACAAACCGATCGCTCATGTAATACGCGCACAACCCTCACGCGTTTCTGCCACGCTTCGCGTGCGGCGTGTCATTCGCGTCTTTTCCACGAATGGCGATTACAAGACAGAGAAGCACTTTGCTTGAGTGAACTATCGAGTAAGCATTAATCTATGGGTAATAAAGCAAATAAATCCTTTCCGGAGTTTCAGCTGTGCTGTGCATTTTGGCGAGCATACAACATCGACTTCGAACCTTGATCATCAGTCACCACCGTGTCATTAATAGCATTAACTTCAAATCACTGTACTCTTCATCCTTCATCAAACGCGAACTCTATCCTCCGCCAAGGAACCTTTACCGGAAAAAGTTTATTCAGAAAGTAAAGCAAAACTACGACGTTTCATCAGTGATCAGCAAGGCCGTACACACGAAGAGCTGGTAGTGTATCCCGCTGGCGCGCGAGCAGTGTATGCAAAACGTGACTTGATAGAGGTGGAGAGAGTTAGTGTAATTCATCGCAGACCTTGACATAGCATTCGTGACCCCAAAGCTGATAAAAATCGCTCAGGGATTTTGAGAAAGAAATATCAACTTAACTTATTTTGTAAACAAAAGGCGAGTGCGTTCTCGAGTCCACTAAAACGGTGAGTTTGTCGAATGCTGTTAATGGCTCAGATTGTTTACTTTTCTTACAAAACGGTTGTAATGGTTGTCTTCGTTCCAGCCATGGACTCTTGGCGTGAATTAAATGTTATCAATTATGGCTACAGCCGCTAGAAACAAAGCGAGAAGGTGACTGGGCGGGAGACGTGTTGTCTGTGATACCAACACAAAGCGCTAATTGAGGCTTTTCATATTAGAGTATCATAGGTAGTGTAATGGGAGAAAATGAAGTCCCAGAAAACGAGACGCTTTCTTCGGCCATTGCGCGAAACTTGGGTTAATTGCCCGTAAAAAGGTGAAAACTGCCCCGTTTAACTCTAACGAAACAAGCACACCACATGCATCTGTGGCATTCTGGCGCGGACAGAGTTGATTAATCACCGCATGTTGTTTTCCTGTCAGTAATAAATCCCTTTAATTGATGATTAATTGTGTCTTTTTCCTCTTATCTCGCGCAGATCGCTTCAGCAGTTTATCTCTGGGCTTCAAGATGAATCTTTCCGATCAGATGAACGTGGTTGTTACGTACTAAGATTTTAGAATGCCTCTGAATGAATGAAACTTGACATAATGAAGTTAGTTATCTCGGCGCCAGGGTCTCGGAATTTCCACAGATGTAAGTGAGCTTGATTTATTGACGCTTCAGATTGCCGAGCTTTCAGGAGCTGTTCACTGGGTGTCCTTAATTGCGGGGTTTAATTGAGAAAATGGCCGGCACTCGTCCACGGATCACGGCCGTTTTGCTACTGTTTTTATTTACAATACCTAAACTTTCAAAACCTTGTATCCAGTTGCTGGACGGATGGAAACAGTTGAGCGTTGGACAGCGCGCTAAACTTGTCAAAGTCGTGTTCATTGGAAAAGTGATCAACGTTTACTCGACGGACCAGATCTCACAAACTCACGCCGCAGATTTTGAAATATGGAGGATTCTAAAAGGAAGAAAAATAGTGGACGAAGTCTTCGAAATGCACCCTTCGCAACTAATCAAGGTTTATGGCTTCGGAGAGAAGAGGCTGTGCTTTTCGCCTGTCAAGCCCGGGGATGTACATATGGTGTTCATGGTCTATGAGCCCGACTCTCGCTCTCTCGTGGCGCGGTACGACGACATATTTGGAGCCACTTCACCACCTACCGCCAGCAACGAGGACGACGTGTTACAGGCGCTGGGTAAGTAAACGAAGATTTCATTTATTTCTCTTTTCCGTATTACCGAGTTGATTATGTTACCCTGTGAAAGAACGCTTGTCTATGGTTGACGCTCCCACAGCCAGAGCCTTTGCAACAAAATTAGCTTCGCAGACACGAACGGCATCATTTCACAGAATGTCAAAAACCTGAGACAAATTTATCTATCAAGCTCAACGCGTGGCATTGTAACCTCTTTCGCGAAACATAAGCACGGGTTGTAATATATAGCGCGAAGGCTAATTAGCCTGGGCTAAGATTCCTCTCGGCCGGCTTTTGTAAAGTATACTTATATTTTGTTATACAACGAATGTTTCCTGAACGTCAAGCCTCGAAAATAAAATCGGAAATGTTTGGTTTTCGTTTACGCGTAAAGGGCCGTGCCAACACTTGGTTTGTAGCAATAAACGAGAATCTATCAATCAAATTAAAAATAACAGTAAAAGATACAAGGGGTCGACATCATAGTGTGCAGAGAATCTTGACGTCTCGTACTAAAATAACGTTACTCTGGCTGTCAAAATTGCCCTGGAACAACGCGAATTTCAACATCTGCTTTTTTTCTGCAGTCTTTTGGGTTGCAATACGCATATGGCGTACACGTTACGATTCAATCGCAAATTACAGGAAAAACATTTCGAAAGATTTCACCCGCTTGAACTAAAGGGTCATTACTAATGTGAAACATCCTTTCCTCTTCTCGCAGTGTTCTCGCGCTTGAAGTTATCAAAGCCGTTATCATGGGTTTATTTTTCACGCCTCTTGCGTTAAAATAACCTCTAAAAAAAAAAAACCGACAAGGAATCCTACGTGTGCTTGATTTGCATCGCCCTCTTGCGAGCGGCCTTGTCAACATACGGTCAATCCACTTTATGCGCAGTTTTAGCGTTCTTATCTAGCACGCTTTTGGTAATTATGAATGAAAAGGTTTTTATTACCGAATGACAGAGCTATTTTGTTTCAGCGATTTCCGGAATTGTTTCTCTTGTAAAGTTTGTTTTGGGTGGTTTGACAGAGATAAGGGAACTGCGATGGGTCGAGGTAAGCGATCCATTTTAACCCTCTTGACATTCTGATTGGCCTAGAGCTGTGTCGTGTTTTGCTTGGGGAAATATGACAGCGTTTTTTGAAAAAATATAAACGATAATAACTTATCGCTACGAAAATGCAGTGATCAAAAATTCCTGTGCATGAACGACCTTTGAAGTTCATTAATCCGCAGTTGTTTTGCTTTATTCAGAGAATTGACCCTTACTAGCTTATATCTATTATTGCATTTTCGTTTTGTGTAAACTTGCGATTAGCGTGCTTTCTCTTCATGGATATGCGCTAAACCATTTTTATCAGCAAAAGCGTGTAATAAACAGTCAAATTTCTCTCTTTATTTCCGACGCTTTTATAAAATTTCTTGCATCAATTCACGTCTTTTCCCAAAGGCATTTCTAATTTGGGCTTACCACCAATTTGTGTAAGGTTTTGCTATCGGGCTGCAAAACTGGAAAATCCTTCCCGTAAACTTGACTTTAAAGTCGCGGCACGTTCGATCCACTGGTTCTCTGTTCAACAATAATCCATATTTATCCCATTGGTGCCACATAGTCTCTCTGCTTTAACAACCTAGCGGATTAACTTAAATTTCGTTAGTGTAATCCGAAGGTGATGAACAAATATATCTAGTGGTTACACATTTGTGGCGACAGCCTGGCCGTCGGCGAGGCCCAGCCGCCATGTTGGCAATTTGCGATTCGCGCGAGGCGTTCTGCGAGCGAGAAGCGAGCGAAGAACTCAGCTGAAAAACTCAAGGCGGAAAATACCGTTCTGTTAGCACAGAAAAAATTTTTGTCGTGATTTTCAGTTCGCCACTTGTATGAATTTTTTGAAGGAAAGAACCGACTCTTCTCGACGCATTTTGTAGTGAGGTTATAGAGAATGTTACTTTATATCAAGTTTAGTGAAGGTCTAACAAAGGCCAATATCATATTTTGCGGCCTTCTTTGTACTTTGTTAAGTAGGATTATTTATTTGTGTACTCCGTGTGCGAGTTTCAGAGTGTTTTTGTATCCAACAGATAAAGAAATAATTCTTGAATATCAATATCGTAGGAGCGTTCAACACAACCAAACTTTAGAGCTGAATATATCGCCAAGGAATTCGCAAAATGCCTCGGTGAAAGGAAAACAAGCTTAGGTCATCAATTGTTTGAAGTCATAATTTCCTTTGTTAAAATGCTGAAAAGGATTCTTCTTTAAACTCGTAAACTTTATTTGAATATATCCGGACCTCAGTGAGAAAGGAAGTAAGCTTAATTTTTATTTTGGGAAACACTTAGCAGATTCACTGGTGGTTTTGCGGGGTTTTAAGTGGGAAAAAACGGTAAGATTTATGAATCCAATTTATCCTAAAGATTAAAGGAAACGTGTGTAGTTCTCTACGGAAATAGCCGAAACTCCAGCAAGCTTAACAAACGGCATCCAACGGCTCGTTTCGGTGGATTACAAAACAGTTCGGAAGGCCTTGAACCACCTGAGAAATTCGGATTAAAATTGCTACAAAAGAGTAGAATTTTCTTTAATGAAATGTTGCTTCATACTTTCAAAACACTGACAAAATTAATTTATTTTGTTTCGGAGGGGATAATATGTCAACGAAAGTGCGAAATAAGCTGCTAACAAGCGTAACAAACGGCACCCAACGGCTCGGTTCTGTGGATTAAAAACAGTTCGGAAGGCCTTGAACCACCTGAGAAATTCGGATTCAATTTGTTATAAAAAAAACTGAGCAGAATTTTCTTTAACGAAATGTTGCTTCGTACTTTCGAAAAACTAATTCGCTTTGTTTCGGAAGTAAGCCGCTAGCTAGCATTTTTGGAAACGAACAGCGACTCGGAAATTCTTGGAATAAACGTCCATTTCCTATAACTAATCGTGACTTGAATTTTCAGCTAAAGAATGCGGACATATCCGACTGTGTTAGCTTCCAAAGACACGCCTTTAGAAAGACCACCAAACAATCTGGGTGGCACTGGGAATATTTTAAAAGTATTTTTCACCGCTAAGTGTTCTCTTTCCGTGCCTCTGACGTAAGCGAAATTGCCAGTTTTAACCATGATTGAAACGGATTCCGTTCATTCTGTCGCGAAATAGAAGAATTTGTGAAATGAAAGAACTGCAGACTACTCGCGAATACTATGCGCGAGGATTTTCAACGATTTTGTAAATTGCATTTTGCGGTACGGTTTCGTGTGTTAAGGGCACTAGAATTACCTGTTTTACAAGGGTTGTTTATTAAAAAACAAGCTCAAAGTAAACAGATTTAATCAAGTTGTGGCGAGCCACCATTTATTAAAGATAAACCAATTTTAATACCCATATATCAAGACTTCGACTCGTTCCATCTTGCGGGTTTCCTCAGTTTAGTACACTAGAATCATCTGCCAGTTTTATAAGAGTTGTTTATGAAAAACAAAACAAAAACAAACAAACAAACAAACAAACAAACAAACAAGAACAAAGTAAACAAATTTAGTCAAGTTGTGGTAAGCCACTATTGATCACTATTTATCGAATTTTAATACCCATATATCAATGAAGGCTTCGCAGAAGTCCTTCAACAAATTTTATGTCAAAAACGTTAATTCCCCTCTTTGGTGAAAATCCCTTGTCAAAATATAAGTTTGCAGTAGTTTTGTTCAGTTTTATCTGCAGAGGTTCTCTGGTGAAATCAGATTATTGATAACGTTTCGAGATCCAATTAATAGCTTGACGGTCATCACGAAATGTCTAATTAAAGGCACCTCCTGTGGTTTTTGGTTTTTCCTTCCTCTTTGTTCTTCTTTTTTTAGTAGACTTTCGTCTGGAGCGAATCGTTCCTAATTTCATATGTTGTTTTCTGTAATGCAGTATTTGCTGTAAGTCGTTGAATGTCTGCGTTTTATTCATGTGAAACTTCAATTCAACTTGATGACACTTCAGAGATGGCGTTCAAATTGTATACGTTAATCCCCATTTTTCTTATCTACGATTCAGTGTTAAGGAAGGTGCTTTACGGATAACGTTTTCAAAGATAACAATTGTAGATACATAAAAGTTCTTTGCAAACAGTCACCAGTTTCTCTGGCCATCGCGTGGTTACTTCCTATCTGCGCGCTCGTCTTTCCGCTGCAGAAAGGTTTTAATAAGTCTGTCGCCGACAGGTCGGACCTTTCGTCGGCCAATCCCCGTTCAATTGTTTTTTATCCTTCCATAAATGGGCTACACATTGCGTGTCTATCTCACGTTGCAAGCAATGCTTCTGTCTTCAGAGTCTTGCAACGGAATTCTATAAAGTCTTTCTACTTAAAAGCCTCCCGCTTGCTATGTAAATTTTACACGCTTTCAGTGATACGTGCAAAGAAGGGGAGCAATTCGTCAGTCGCAGTTATCTTTCATGTGAAGTATGCAGATTAACTTGTATCAATCACCTTCTGCTATGCGTGTGTTTATGTATTATCTGACTCAGGATCGGAGCTGTACTTTGAAAGTCAGTACTTATTATCAGAAAAAAACCCTCGAAGGAAACAAGACTACTTAGGTTGTCCTTTGATTATATCTTGCTCGCCCTGCTTCATGATATTTAAAGAAGATATTCAAGCAGTGACATTGTGAAGCAAATTAGATGCTGGCCACAACTGGATCCGAAAAAGTTTCTAACAAAGAAACTGCATTTGAGTATATCTATTTTAAAATTATGAACAGTTACAAAGCCAAAGCCCTATTAACAAGCGCGCTTCATTTGCCTTGTCACCCTCAGGCAACAGTAAGCAATTCTACCCAAGAGCACTTGTTGCCTTCAGCATCTATCGCCCTGCAATCTTGCAAGTAGTAACAAACAAGCTATGAAAATAAATAGGTCAATTCTGCAATGATCTAAGCACTGATGAGTTGGTTGTCGGGTACATGAATCGAGTGTCCTGGTAAAACAGCGTTGACGCAAATGATCAATCCACATTGGATCAGAAACCCTCAAATCTCTTTTATAATATGCATGTGCTAACAAACTTGCGGTTTTAATCAAATCATAACGAAACCTTTTTGTTTCGTGGGGGACGAGAACACACATTAGGCCTTTCCTTTTGGTATTGAACAGCTACAACCAGTGACAATATGTTGTTCCACTTTCTCACTGGCTTGATCGCGTATCCTTCCCTTTCCCACCATTCAATGTTGCTTAAAAAAATTAAACGCGCTGAAAAAGATGTTGCGTTCTTGCACTATCCATCCAACACTGCAAAAGGGGGAAAAGGGACTGGTGGTCGAACGATTTATGACACTCGTTTTAAGCGGCCTTCACAGGGCAAACTTGCGTTGGCAAACTCAAATTGATGTGTGTGTGTTTGTGAACAGCACAAAAACAGTCGGTAAACACGTTGGCAAACTGTTGCGAACAAATTAACTAGTCTCTATTCTCGCCAACTTTTTCACCAACTTTTTCGTGTTGGTAAACTCGTAATTGACGCTCCAAGGGTGGGATTTCTATACTGATATAAAGTTTCGTTCAAACCTTTCTATTTTTCCAGCGCTTTCTGTTTCTTCTTCGACGATTAACATACAATAGGACCAAGACAAAAGCGGCAACTCTTCGTGAGTGCCACTGCACTACGTCGGCCATGTTGCAAATTTAGCGTGTTGTGATTTGACGCGAGTTTGACGTGTGAGGGTACGAGTTTGCCAACTTTTTGAAGTTTGCCAACATGAGTTTGCCAACTTTAGTTTGCCGTGTGAAGGGCGTGTTGCGTTTCGTTTGCATATAGAGAGGAACAGTCTTGATAGATGGAGAACCAAATTATGTCATTTTATTGCTGTTGCGTTGAGCCTGTTTCTAGAAAGCTTCACCCTGATTTAATCCAAACTGTTTGATCTTCTTTACCTATTTAATGATGTGGCTTCAAAAATGCTGCCAGACTATTTTTCACACAAGAAGACTGGAGTAATGTGTAACTGTATTGTAGACTAAAACAGCTCAAAACAGGACCATTTACAGGGGCGTATTTATAAGTATTTATCTTATAGGCTAAGGTAGTATCTCTGCCCTCTTAACAATAAATGCGACAGAATCAGGGTCTCGTAGTACGGAACACATCCGGAATAAAACAGCTTTGAAACATGGCTGATACCTGAAAATATTGCGGAATACATGAAGAATGCAAACTAGTAACAATCAGCTTAAACTCTCCAAAACCAATTAAGATTTTGTCAAATTATGTTAGTCTAATATTGAATTTCATAACCAATTATTCGATTCGTATAAATAAAGCTATATTTGGTATCTTAAGGTCGCTGAAGTAGTAACATAATAGCCAGAACAAAAATTAAAAGATCGGATACCTGTCTAATGTCTTAGATTTAGAGAGAAGGTCGCAAGGTGTAATCAACAATATGCAACGAAAACAAACTTTATCACGTTCTTAATAGCCAACAAAAGTTAAAAACTCTCGCAAAATACGCATGCCTCTCTATCGATTTAGATACAAGGGACAATACTTCAAGATGGTGATTCGCTAGAAGGGAGTTAAATTCAGTTATAAATGACCTGCTCGTCAAAATCCTTCCCGATATCAGGAGGGTTACAATTTACATTGATTTTTTTTAGAACTGTATGTTTGGATAATAACAAATGTTTATATAGCTAAATCTCAAAGACCTACATCTGTCATGAAATTGGGCGGCTTCATACACTGAACATCCCGGGCACAAAGACGAATGCATTTATTTTGGTCATCAATACCACAGCCAGTTACTGAGCACTTCGGCTTGCTAATTATCGTGCCGAACCATATGGCATCTAATCCCTTTATTAACCCCTTCACACCTATCACCAAACTAAAGTCACTTAAATGGTTCCAACTTTTAATTCTGTGCACGAAATTGTGAAGTTTGGTCATTTCAACGAAAGATGTTCAGCAGTACATCTGGTGCTCCTGATCATTCTGTGCAAGATGGTTTCCAATGTTATGTCGTGGACGAAATCGTAAACTGCTCTGCCCTGAATTCAAAGGAATTCGAAAGCAATTGAACCAAGAGAGTGCGATATCGTAATTAGCAGTAATCAGTTACTTCACGATCGGTGCTGGCTGTGTCTTAATATTTTTTTTCCTTTTCGTTATGAAATTTGAGACTTTCTGCTGTTTTGACGTGAATTTCGTTAATACTCTAACAGTCTTTTGGCCAAAGAAATCAGTGCTCACTGGTCCTCAGAGTTTATCAAAGGACATCAAGTGCAATTTTGGAAAAGTAAAGACCAATTTTTCGATTTAGTAAATTTTAAACCTTAGATGCAATGTTTAGATAAAGGAAAATTGTTGTGATCATTTAGCTAAAGGGAAATTAGCTGTTTTATCAAATGGAGTTTTGATCACGTTTTTATGATCCTCAATTACCTCAAACAGGCCAAATAAAAAAACCATTTAGCTGAGGGGAAATTAGCTATTTTAGGCCTATGGGCGCAAATGGAATTTTGATAATTTTTTTATGATCCTCAATCACCCCAAATAGGCCGACTACGTTATTAAAATCGTTTTGTTTATGATATTGTTAAGCAGATAGGTGTTGAAATGAAACCGACCATCAACTTCGTGTCTGCTTCAAAGACGTTTCGACCAGAGTTGTCTTAAGTTAATAGGTGTAATTAAGAGCTGCATATGGCAATCTACAATTAGATAAATCAAATGTTTCGAACCATATCTGGTAGACGGACAGCTGCGGCAGACAACTACCTCTCAATTAACATAAAGGCAATGACCTTGAATGAAGGAAAACGTTCTTTTGGTTCAATTCCTCTTCCGACGATTTGTAAACAAATATGCTGTTATTTGGTCAGTTGATAGTGCTGTTGAAAGTTGGAGAAGCAGGAGTGATATCAGAGTGTCAATACATTGTTTGCAAGGCAAAAATGCCAGCAATGTGATGAACATTTGTTGTAAAAGCTGCGTCCTGAACGACGTTTCAAAAGTAACCGGTTAAACAGAGTGAAAACAAAACTCGAATTTGAGAAAGGCGTTGAAGTTTTGTTAGGACAAAGGATGGTTCTGGTGTTGTTCTGTACATCCTTGGTGGTCTTGACTAGGTTTGTGTTCCCATGCTCTCTTGAACTTTCCTAATGAGATGTTTTCCGGCAAATTGGCATTGACGAAAATCCGGCACTTGCGGTTCTTCCACTCCCTTAAGGTATCTCTTTAATAACTATCTATTTTCTACATTATCTTGAAATTCTGTGGGTTGGTGAGTAAAAATACATGCCGAAGCACAGGAATTCTTCAAATAGGGCCAAATCCGACTTTCAAGACTGCAGCTAAAACACTAAATATAACCTGACCACTGAAATGAAAGGTATTGAGTGATTTTGTCTGGTGCAGCTTAGTTTGCCGTAGTCTCTTTTTTCAACATTTGTTTTGGAGTTTTTCCAGTTTGAAAATGATGAGCACTCGTTGGTGTGGAGGCGTTGCCCTTTTCTGAAACTCCCATATTTTCTTTTCACGCCTATCAGCCACTTTGTAAGCTTTCAAGGGGCGTTTTTATAATGGAAACCTTAAATTACGGTCTAGTTTTAAGTACTCTGCTAGTCGACGGAAACGGTGTTTTTTTTTTTGGCAGCTTTGACCAAGATGAAACTTTTTTTTAAAATACCTATCTTCTTCGTGCGTAGTGGCACATGAAGCCTCTAACGAAATAACTGGCCAATTTATTTAAAGGTTTTTCCATTTTTATTGGAAAAATTTCTAAAAATTATTGATCGTGATTTGTTCATCCTTTGCAAATCTCTTGACGTTTTCTGCTCGGAGCGCTTGGAGCAAGTTCGTGTTCGAGAAAAAATACTTTGTCAAAATCATAGATGGTACAGTTTTGACCTAAACACAGTTAAATTCCCAGGACATTGGCTCTTCAATACCTGACTTATTCACTGTAAAAGGTATCTACATTTAACGTTTGAGCTTGTGAATGAAATCCTGGAGAATGACCATTCAAATGTAAACAACAGAGCAGTACTTTCCTGTGATGCTGGCTATTTGCAATACTTTTGTAAAGGCAAATCTGAGCTACTTCAACTGCGTGTGAAATGGTTGCCGGCAGTAATGTTAAGATGGAATATCAATCCTTTCCTCTATAAGGAACAACCAGAGTGAGCTGTATTGCGTTTCCCAGTCAGTATCACTCTAACATACTGTTAGTAATTAAAACCGTTTACCAGGCATCTCACGCTACAGACAATATCATGATAGCATACTCTTAAGGTTTTACCCACCAACCAGAAGGTTTCGGCCATGGACAGAGAATAATCAGGAAAAACGGAATTTTTTTCAAGGACAGGAACAACTCCTGTGAATTTTGTATTAAGTAAGGGAAATTCTAAATTTTATCACAAAGTCAGTGAAAAGTCAGGGAATTTTATGTTTGCGAAGAAGGTTTGGCAAAGGTAACGCCGTTTCATATTTATGAGGGAATTGATCTCTGTGGCTTTATTGCCAAAGAATAAACAGCGCTAAAGGAAAGCACTGATCCGTAGATTCTCGCAAGTTAGAACCACCTTATACAGCATAGTAAACAGCACCATGATAGGAAAGTACTGCTCAGTAGCTTTCGGTTGAATGGCCACACTTAAGGATTTCAGTCAGAGACTAAAAAGTAAGAACCACCTTATACAGCATAATAAACAGCACCACAGGAAAGTGCTGCTCAGTAGCTTTCAGTTGAATGGCCACACCTTAGTATTTCCTCAACCGTCTTAAAAAATACAGCAAACCTGTATAGTAGGAAAACAGCAGCACAGGAAAGGATTGCTTAATAAAGTTTATTTAGATAGTCACACTTAATGCTACTCCTGCGAATTCAAGATTTAGAGCCAATTTACTATTCTAAGCCACTCTAGCACAGCTGGGAAAGAAAGGCCGGGTTAAATGGGCTGATTACAAAGGGGACTTTGTGGAGGGGGGCGTTTAATGGAAGAGGCATGTACACCGGGTAATTGCCCCTAACTGCTTTACTCTCGGGTGCGCTATTAGTTCGTCCTCTGATGCCAAACGTGTTGACGATGCTCAAATCTCTCGTCTTTTGTTGCTCTCCAAATCCAATTTACTTACTTCAAGGGCGGCTAGACCTTTATCAGCGTTAAGTGTTCGCTTATCGGTGCAGGGTATCTGAACAGTACGTGGTGAGGTCAGGGTCAGATTTTATCAGGGCTTTCCGAGAGGTTTAGCACGCGGCACGAACAACACAAACGTCCGTAGAACTGATCCCTGTTCTTTTTCAGTCGAAGCTGCTTTTCGGATTGTGTTTTCCAGATTTTGGTAATACAAGGATCATTAACAGGCTTACTGAAGTTTTAATTACCCCTCATTACCTTACAGAGACAAACCTCAAATCGGGTATTAACTTTGCTGCGTTTTAATCCCTCGCTATGGCTCTTTGAACGCTACTGGACAATATAATACTGCCTGTGGCGCTGTTTATTACGCTGTACAAGGTAGTTCTATTAACGTTTGGGTTGGGATGAATCGTAATTGCTAAAAAGCCATTGTTCAGTGCTTTCCTGTGGTGCTGTTCATTATGTTGTACAAGCTGGTTTTAAGTTTAAAGTCCATACATGATAAAAACCTAGAGCGCGACTATTTAAATAAAAGCTATTAACAGGACAGGACTTTCGTGTGCTGCTTTTTGTCTCTTGGTTAGGTGCCGTGCAAAATGAAATTTCACGAGAGTTTTAAGCTTTTAACGTAGCACTTGGGTGTGAAAGGGTAAGCTTTTAACATGCATGCATGCACGCTTTGTTTTCATGTGATTTGCCAAATTATTACCTTGAATTATAAGGTCAACGGCTGCTGACGGAAATTCAATTTACATACAGGATAATCATGTTTTCAGATCCTAGTTTACTCACGCAACTTCATATTAAGGAAGCAGGGAAGCCTTATTCCCCTCTCCCCCTCCCAATTCTCTATCCGCTCCTTTGCATTGCGAAATGTTATCTTTTATTTCCCCTGCTTCTCGTTATCTAGGAAGTATCACTTTGTTCCCAGCCTTCGTTTTTTTCTAAAGTTTCACCCCTCCCCCTCGGTCACACCCCTCGTAATCTTAAAAGAAAGCTCTAGTAGTTTTTTTTTTTAATTCGAACGCAATTAGGATAAGGTGTATGAATGTGACCTGAAATGAAGAAACGTGGGATAGCTGTAAACATACGCGGTAGAGAATTGGAATAGGTTCAGACCAAAGTAAATGACTAGCTTAGATCCAACCGTTTATGAGATGTATAGAACTTTATAGGTATAGAAAGTTACTTAAGCCAATTATTGCAAAAGATAAGAATCATTAAGCCAAAGTATTTCGTAATTTTGTGGAGTCTGGCTTCGTTTGTCTTTCCGTGCAAGAATCCACAAGAGTGAAACAGTTTTATTTATCCATTGGCATTGAATTGTATAAACAAACTGTTTAACCTGTTGCAAAAAAAAAATAGCTTCCAAGCTGGAATAATCCTTATGTTTTATGTTTGTTTTTGCACGCCCATTTGTTTGTTAACAGCTATGTCATGTTTGATGGTTGTTTGCGCTGATTAGAAGTATGTTGTTTTCAATCTATCACAAACTGAAAAGCAAATCTCGGGAATAGCCGAGCTCTCTCTGTCCAAGTATATTCAGCTAACGGCTTTTTCAAATCCCTGTTTGCAAGTGTAATATACTGTCGCGTGCGGCTTAGTTTAATACCTAGATCAGCCATCGTATACGTGTCAGTTATAGTTCCCTGATCGACATAAGGCCCCACCTTACACGATTCAGACCTCGTTCATGGTCACGAAATGTTTAGTCTCGCACTAGATGAAAGATCACCAAAGTGCCCCACTTGTAAACAGACAAAACGGATGTTTTGGCTATTAACGCTGAGAAAGAAGTTCGCGGCAGCCGTTATCGGGAAACGAGCAAAGCGGTGCAAACCTTGGCGTTTTGATAAGCTCTTTGGTAGTCACGGAATGTTTTATATGGCAAAATGCCTCGGTGAAGGCGGAGAACACTAATTTTAGAATAAAATTGGCTTTGGGGGGTTTTGTTAACATTTCAGGGAGGGCGCTACTCGATATACATTTCCGTAGTATTTTCATAAGCGGGTTTTTTTTTTGTCAACGCACGGAATGTTTTGTCTCTGGTTTGATCAAACCGTGGAACTCATCGTAAGAATTTTAATGTGCTGACTACCAAGGCCACGACAATCATATCGCAAGCATTTTCAGCGCCAGGCAAGAATCTGGGAACTCTTTGACACAAGTTTAAGAGTAGGAATGGCGTGCGTTTGTCGATACTTTTTAATTTATGGACTCTTGTGGTTTTTGCGAGCGTCTTGGTTAAAGACCTTGGTATTTTCTGAGGTACTCTGATGGCCAAGAAATGCTTCAGTATCCCCTTCCTTCGATCGCTGACCGGATATTCGTTACAGTCAACCCAGGTCACGCGTGAACGGTATTTTCGAAATTTGAACGGAGTTTTGAAATTTACATGTCAGTTTTGAACATCGCCAACGAGATTTCCGAGTTCCCGCATAAATCTCCCTAGCTTATTGACAGGATAAAGCTATGCATTTTTCTTTACATTGCAAAAATGGAATATTTCAAGAATAACAATTGTTTCTCAAGTATTTTGAATCTTTTTTTCAGTTAATGCGTCTTTTTCGGAACGATTTTTAGAGAAATGTCCAACATTCCATTCACACGTCGGACATTACAAAGAGAAATTTGAATGTTCATTTCATTCTTGGAAATACTGTTCACGCGTGACCTGGGTTGACTGTAACAAAAATGCTTCGATCAACGCACAGAACGCGGATGTTTAAACTATTAATTAGGGGAGGCACACTTAAAGTGTGTTCCAAATCTAAGAAGAGTTTGTTAAACTATCTTTTTTTGCAATGTGACGTTTGGTAGTGAAACAACGCAATCCATTTTAAGTTTGTATTGTGTGTAAAGAACTTTGTTTTGACACAGACATGAATTTTTGGTGGATCTGTGTTGAATTATGTTGTGGGCATAATAGCAGCTTTTTCGATTTCCTTCTTCACCAAATTGCGCGGTAAGCGGACACTTGAATCACGTCCAAGGGCCAAAGTGTAATGGCTGGGGAGCCTCGATAACAAAGCTGTGGGCGAGTAGTGGGAGAGAACATATCACAGAAAATATCTTAACTCTCCTTTTTAAATCTGTGTTGAATAGACGTTAGCTTTATTAAAAACAAAAAGAAGGTGACGTTGATATTTCCGCCATAATCTCGTGCCAGCTCAATGTCCAACGAAAATAATTCAATTTAGTTCTCGTGTGGTAACACGCAAACTCGTCTAATTATATTGCTGCCTGGGCAAACTAATACAGTTTAAACTGAACAAAGTTACGAGATTACCTTGGAGATTAGAACACAGTTTCCCAATCCTCATCCTGTTTGTCTAAGTATGCTGTATATCAGAACTATAATGAGAGAATTTTATCAGTAGGTGTTCACAGCTGTGTGCCACAGGAATCCTCCAAAAAACAACATATGATTGGTCGAAAGCCTAACAAGGAGAGTGGTGCAGAACTTAGGTTGGAAATTTCAGTGCTAGTAAGCGCATACTTTTTGAACGATTCACTGCAAAATTATTTGAAACTCCTGTAAAACGCAGTTACGGAAATAAATAGAGAAATTCATGATGTAACTACTCATCCTACGTCATTCTCAAAGTTCCGCACTGGTTTAAATTAAATCTCCCTAATGATAGTCGGAATTGTTCCAAGTCTATCTTTTGACGCGCTCGAGTCTGCCCAACGGTGAATTGGCTCTCATTTTTTTTTTCACTTCTGTTTCTGGCAAACAGCCGGCCAGTTCGATCAATTAAAAACACTCGGACCATATCAAATTTAAAAGGTTATAAAGCGATGCGTTTGATGCAATTTTTTTTTCGTGTTCCTTAATTATAACTCTTGAAGATTAGAGTAAACCAATATCCGGAGTATTTAAAATAACGGAAGTTTTCGGCTGTTTTTTATTGAAAAACGTTTAAGGTTCCAAACTACCTACTTTCCTTGTCGCACTTACATCCGGCGTTTCTACGCCCATGTCGAAATAATATTTTCATTGTGACTATGTTTTTGACTGTCATTATGAATCGGCAATGCAATTTATTATCATTTGTTTCCTAAAGAAAATAAGACTTTTTGAATTCTGTTATCAATTAATTTCACCCCGAAACCTCACCCAACGTGCTCCGCACCAAACGGTTGTAAAACTTTGAAATCTCCCCTACCGAGAGTGGTACACTGACTCGCACGTCCTCCCGCGTTCTGGCGTATTCTCGCGCGTTCTCGCGTGTGATCTCGCGCGCGTGTTTTTGGATCGAGCACCTACCATACCGCTGGATTTTTTTTTCATTTTCTTTTGACAATGGATTGACAAAATGTCGTTTCATAAGAGCTACATAGCTTGTCCTTTTTGACTGCCACTCAGAATTGCAGTCAGTTGAGGGGAGTTTTCCGAAGGTGTCTTTACAGTTGGTTTACAGTAGAGATGGAAGTGACATTTCCCCCGTATAAAACTGGATAAATTGCAATAGACCATTTCCGAGTTGCTTTGAACCTCATTATGAGAGCGAGGCTAAGTGCATAATTTTTTGTTATGAAAAATTAGTTTTCATTTTATTTTCATTCTCCGTTCTTTATCAAGGTCCGAAATTTTTTAACTCTCTTTCTCCTGAGATTACTGGCTCTTCATCTCTCGCGTCCTTTAGGAAAAAACCTAAAACTTCTATTATCATGAACTACTTATTATGTTAAGGGTGTACAAATATTACTTGTCAGTACTTCCGTTGCCATATTGTCTAGGTTTAGTCATCATTTATTTCTCTGGGAGGGAACCTAAGTTCTAGAAGCCCCATGGTTTTTAGTAGGTTCCCTCGTCACTTCTTTTCCTTCTCTTGGACTTTAATCACTGTAACTTTGTAATCATTTGTAACCATTGTAATCATTGTAACTTAATTGTAACTTAAATAAACTAAATAAATAAAACTAATTTTCGTATGAAAAGTTTTGCACTTAGCCTCGCCTTCATAGTGAGGTTCACAGCAACTCGGAAATGGCCTATTTCGCGAGAACTGGCAAAACAAATTATTTTTAATATAATTCCGTTCGTGAATGAATCTTTCTTCTTTGTCAGTGCCTGTCATTTTCTTAGATCCTGATGTTTTTTACACTATAGCAGGAACGGATACAATCCACCATAGTAAAAAAAGATGGAGAATGGTGAATTTACCCATAATTCATAGCGCACGAAAACCCTAAAAACGCTAATAAAAACGCACCGAAAAGTTCTAAACACTTCAAACCTAGCATGCACAATGTTGTTAGTACAGGAACGAATTTAGCACATAATATGGCTTTCTATGTGCCTATTGGCTGTGCTAGCCAAAGTTGGAAAGAAACTGATTTTTTGACTTGTGCTGGGAAATTCAGATTTTGTTCGATCGTTAAAAAAACGGCTCTTAAGAGTTCTTTGTGTTGCAGGTTGGAAGCCATGGTCGAGTTGGAGCAGATGCAGCAAGAACTGTGATGGCGGCGAACAAACTCGCACAAGAGCTTGCTTTGCTAACGACTGTGATGGAAGCAAAAGAGAAACAAGATCCTGCAACATGCACGAATGCTATGGTAAGATAACGTAAAAGCTCTTTTGGCCTTATTAGGGGTTCTGGGGATATGGGATTGGTATCAAGCATGGCAAGCCAGTCCGTGGTATTCTCAGGATTTTTTGCATTTTGACCGCGTGGAAATTGGGACGAGAGTCTCATTCTTCCCCTCTCCACTACTCTCATTTTTTTACCTCTTGATTCAACTTTTGTACATCGAAATGTGCCATTCGCTAAGCAGGCCAGGGATATGGGAGAGTGAGAAAATAGTTTCCAGCGTATTATAGGAGCATGGTTGGCCAAATTAATTTCAGGGCCTCTCTGATGGACGTATTTGTAGGAGCGGTAAGAAAAGGGCCAAGAAAAGGTCTTATATCAAATCAATAAAAACATTTCCTGGAAAACTCAAAACTGATTTTTACGAACTTCTGTCAGAAAAACACTCTATAAAACAGAACAAGAAAACGGTTGTAATGAATTCAGCGCATTGGAAATGTTGGCTTTTGAAGAGAGGTGAAAACCGGTTTGCGTGGAGAAAAATATCTTGGAGCAGGACGAGACTGGCAACAACAAACTCCAAGGGCCACATCAGTGGTGGGAGGCGAGTGTTACCAATATTGCGCCGTCGCTGCTCCCCAGTACTTGTAGAATAAACTCTGGATGGGTATAGAAGTAACGTAACGCCGGCATGATATTAAGAGCTTGGGATTTAACTGTAACCAACTGAACTTGACATTTTATGTTCTTCCACAGGTCTAAAGGACATAGTGCGGCATGTTCGGGAAGAACAAAAACCACCAGTTTCCAAACACGAAAATATAAAACTAGAAAATGGACGCACACCGTCGATGGAAGTCTCTAAAGTGTTCCGTTATTACTTTCCCGAAGAATTCTCCATTCTAATTACTTTCCGAGCCATGAAGCTCACGAACGTATATCTGGTGGCTATGTACGACTATCGCAAAATACTGACGTTAGGAGTGAGAATAACTCCGGACTTTTTAAGCTTCGAGTTCGAGAGGAGCTCTCTTTTTCTCAATCGCCGTCTGTCGCTAGACTTTCCGGTCAAAGTGCGCGAGGAGGAGTGGTACAGTGCTGGCATTAGCATCCAGGAAGGAGAGGTCACTGTCCACTGGAACTGCAGGAAGATTGGGACCAAGAGCTTACAAGGGAAGTATTCATTCATTCCGGATTCTTTGGGCAACATTTACCTTGGGAAACCGCTGCTCGTCTCCTCTGTAGAGAGATTTCAGGTAGGCTGTTGAATAGAGAAACAGTTCGAATGAACCCTTTGTTTTGCTTAGCAATTCTCTTTCAGGCCTAATTCTTATACGTCGCATTTTGTTTAGGTATAACGCGACTTTTAGATACAAATTGAATCTACGATCTCTTCTACCTTGGAAACCGAACTCTTACTCATATTATTTTAAAGTTGAAATAAATAAATAAATACAAAGTTAGGCGTACAGACACCCCGACAGTTTAAATTTTGGGCTTGGAACTTGTCTTCTACTGAAAATTTTACGGTTTTATTTGTCTCTATTCCTTACGTTTCAAATGTATCTGGTGGAAAGGTTCCTTATGTCAACGTTTGTAAGTTTGTATAATCAGTTTACCGCTGCATTCCTGTCTGTAATTTTTTTTTTACTCTTGCGTGGCAGATTGAACTGAGTGAGATGTACTTTGTCCCAGATCCCGGTGCGTCCAAAGAGCAGTGCGAGGTTCCAATGTTCAAACCAGTGAGTATTGTTGGGCAGCGACGTTCCTTTGAGCCATTCTAAATCTAAGTTTGTAATCAAAAAGTCAATTTTCTCTTCCTGGCCAGACCAACTTTAACCTTGAATCCGAACCAGATCGTTGTACCGAGGTGGATGGGTGCTTTAGCAATCTCAGTTCGTTTCCTGCAGCACGCACTCGTTCAGAGACAAGTATTAACTCCAACTGCCAGGAGAATCTCAAACAATCTACACTAACTAAATGTGAAAATGAATTTTGGTAGTTGAAAGCAAAGACAAAACGTCTTTCATTGGTCTTTAATTTTCGCTCACGATCGTTATAACATCTTCTTATTCGTCTTCCAAGTGTTTTTTCCGGCGATATCGATTAGACAGGCCAGAATGAAAACTTCCTTTGATGATTTTTATTTATCGAGTGAAGTTACATCACTGCTGGGTAGTTTCGCTCACGTCTTTAGTATCCAGATCGAATTGGAATTGATAATCATGTTGGGTTTTGTCGATGGAGTTGAAGAAGAACCTTCGAGGCAGAAACAATCGAGAAACAACAAACTCGACCCACGTACGACGCCGAACTTAGAACTCGCGATTAAGCATGGTGATGTCGGCAAACGAGAATTGCTGAAATAGACACGTGATTATGATGTTCCACGTTTGGTGGTTATCGTTTGCGGTTTCAATGCGAGATGAACTTGCGTTTAGCTTTAACTTTACTTGAAGCTTGTGAAGAAAATTTCTCGTATTACACGGCAGCCGACAAATGGCATGATAAAGGTTCTCGTTTGCCAAAGGACACGATGCTTAATTTCTAACGGTTTGTGGCGCATGCTTTCATTCATCAATACACCTACGCTACTCCCGCGTCGGGAAGAAAGAAATCTTAAACCAACCCTAGAGTTGGCAATTTAGTAACATTATCTTGCGCTTTGTTATTTTTCAGCGGCAAGTCACTCCCATAATCGAAGGCAGTGGCGGTGCACCTGACATTTATGACAAAGAAGGAGGATCCGGTACGCCAAACTATGTTGATCATCCTGAAAGCGAAGGTTTGTTACGAAAATCGTCATTTGGCTTCGAAACGATCACTTAGTTTGCCATCATGAAACCTGCGCTGTTTTCACATACAGTCAGTCATCAAAGTCCAGTGTCTGTTTTGCATGTGAATGCCAAATGCTAAGGAATTAGAACACACTGCCTCTACGTTAACTCGTCACGTATTACCTTACAAATAATTTGAAGCGAAGAATACTTAGAGGCCATTGTAAGGGGGAACAGGAGAAGTTATCAGAGACTGACACTACCACTACCTCTTTACCCAAACAATTCCGATTAATTTAAAAGATTTTGTTCCGGTATCTTACAGATTACATTCTTATGCATTTGTACTGTAACTAACAATTATTCCTCGAGCGCGCGTTGGATATGAGATGACAGATAGCGAACGAGGCGCGTAGCGCCGAGTTGGCTATAATCATCTCACATCCAACAAGCGCGAGTGGAATAATTGTTTTATTAAAAACAATCAAGAAATATAGCTAGGTCTTGTTGATTTCGCTTTGCAAGAACAACCAGACGACAATTGAATGGTCGCTATTTTCCGGGCATGGTATTGTGCTCATACACCATGGCCGCTAAGCGGCAATCAACTCCCTGAAATTGCATTACAATGATCCAGCTTTTAAAGTGTATATGACACAAAATCTTTTATTAGCTTATTAGGAAGAGCTTTCAAAATGATGAAGAATGGCATTTATTTTATTGCGATAGCATTCTTGGTTGCCGAGTTATTCAAGATTTAGGCTTATGCAAATTAGACAACTTGTGACGTCACAATACTGACACAAAATGAAGGGAAATCACAAAAAATGGAATATCTCTTTAGCCTTTTTCTGTATAGAACTGAAACTTTGTAGAGTTGTTATACTCATCACAAAGTTTCATGATATGAACCACTATGACATTTCCATGGCAACACAATGGGCTCCAGGCCCTCACCATCCAAAGGATAAAATCAGAGTTTCCCTTCCCAAAAAGCACTTTTGCTCTTGATGTTTATTCAGTGGGTGTGAGGGAATATGGACATTACGCAGCACAAGTATAAGAAATTCTGTTTGACTGTGGAGCAATAAATAAGGCATTTGTCATTTTGGGAAGGTAGAGGTCTGGTAACGAATACGTTGCTATGGTGACATCATAGCCACTGTCACAATGTGTAGTTCTGTCAGCACATCAACCCTGCAAAATTTCAACCCGGTAGATGTAGTATTTGCGTAGATATTCCAAATTTTGTGATTTCCCTTCATTTTGTGTCAGTCTTGTGACGTCACAAGTTGTCTAATTTGCATAAGCCTAAATCTTGAATAACTCGGCAACCGAGAATGCTATTGCAATAAAATAAATGCCATTCTTCATCATTTTGAAAGCTCTTCCTAATAAGCTAATAAAAGATTTTGTGTCATATACACTTTAATAGTATACAGTATTCATTTGTCTTGATCTTCTGATACAAAGGTATTTCTTCAAATGGAGAACACTTGTGTTATGGAAGAACTTGTAAAATTCTATTTACCAAGAAACTGAAACGTTCCCGCCAAAATAGAGACCTATTCACACTTTTTTGGGTGACTTGTGCAATCGTATAACACATCAGGAGAGCACTAGCCTTTGTTGAGAGGGAAACCATACACGGGTAATGTATTTCTCCACAGACTTCGGCACGACGATTTAGCATGGCATTAGCACAGCAGTAGCGCGTCATTAAATTATTTTAATGAATTTTGGGTTAATTTTTCCGTTCCACGCATTTCTATGTTTTAGAATTTGGCGCGACTGAATTAAATTCGACGTTTGAAACCACTGCCGTGCCACTGCCGGGTCAAATTGATTTAAGTTCTGCACGGTAGTAGAACGACGTTTGGAACAGGCCTTATTATTTTTGTTGTCCTTCAAATATTTTCCTTGACAGGGCGTAGGATGTAAACTTTTAGAGTTTTTATCCGCAGTTATGTTACCGTCCTCATCTGTCCTAGCCTCCCACGCAGTCGCTTTTAGGGGACTCGTATTACCAACCTTGGGAACGAGGTTGTCGTATTACCCTCTTCTCCTAAAACGTCTGTGTGGGAGGCTACACCTGTTCTTACAGCAAAAACACTCTTCAGTCTTGAAGTTTACAAGTCTTGTCTTTCATCGCATTGAAGCGACTTTTAGTTCCAAACTACATATATTCCATATTTTGTTGGTGGTATTACATGATGTGACCCGTTTAGAACAATCGCTGGATTATAAGACTTGATAACAAATAGTAGGAAACCAATCAGATCGGATGTTCATAGCCACATGCTGCCTACATGATACTGATATTATTTCACTCAGTAACACCGTAGGTGACCTAGTTATATGCCATATTTCCTCTCGCAGTGGAAATCTCTTGGTCTGAGTGGTCCCCATGCTCTCACTCGTGCGGAAAAGGCAAGAGGAAGCGCGTGATGATGTGTGATCTGGAAACTAGCTACACTGATGAGAACGGAATGCCAAGTGCGGAATGCCTCAAGGCCCTGCAGAATGAAGAGGTCAAGGAATGTTATCTGCAAGACTGTCCGGGTATGGAAGCGCAGATAAACGCTTTTTAATTTAAGACACTCGTCACGTTTAATGAAAACCTCTCCCTTGAAACAAATTGGCGTTGAATTGCTGGAAGGACGGTCTAAATTCATATTCGTTTGGAACCATTGAAATTATGTTCCGAAACGCTGGATACAATTATCGCCTGTTTTCGCTTTTTTATTTCCCGCGTGCCGCCTTTATGGATCCATGACGTCGTATGGCCTCGCATTGATTATTTACAGTTCCACTTTCCAATTTAACGAAGAAGTGATAAAATGATAAAAGAGCAAAATTGCAAATAAATTTAAAAGAGTCCTTCCGACCTATTGTAACATCGCTCGCTGTTTGGCTTTGGAAGGCGATAAATTTGCTGGCAGGATCGTGCAGATCAGCGGGCTGTGGAGAACGACTGTTGATGGCCTCTGATTTTCAGGAGGATCGAGTGATTAGCGTAGGTTAAGGTATACTGGTGCTTGTTCAGTTTGAACATGACCGTAACTCCTTTTTCTTGTACTCTATTATTTTCAGCCCAGTGTGACAGACCGTGCTTAAATGGAGGATTTTGTGTCAGTCGTAATCACTGTCAATGCCAGCCCGGTTACCATGGCGACGTCTGTGAGAGAGGTACTGCCATGAAATATCATTGACAGACAGCCAATCACAGCGCGTTAAACAATTAGTGATAGTAGTGGGGTTCCTCAAAACGTCTTCCTATTCTAAAGTAGCCAGTAGTTTCTTTTTTTATCTTTTGCGAAAATATTCCACCACAGAAAGAAGGTAATCATTGAGATATAATAATTTTGTTTCCCACAGCACAAATGCACAGTATTTGCCTTCTTCACTTTGTAGATGGTACGACTAATAATCGCAAATTCTTATCCCAATTTTGAGTGACGGTACCTTTTTTTCCTTAGTCAATCATCAAGTCTCGAATATGAAATTAAAACTCGATGCTGAAGATGTAAACGAAGTTTAGCCAGGGGAATTCAGGGGAAATCTTGCTCCAAACCCATTTGGATCCGGCCATCTTGAATTTTCCAGATATCTTTTACCACAAATCATGGTTAGAAGCCGAGCAACGCAGCTGATTTTGACTAAACCAAAACTACTCTACCAGGAACGATACGTTCATATGCAAACTTATACCTCAAGCCTCTTTTTAAGGTAGTTAAATTACATCTTAGCAATTAAATATTAGTGTGTGCGATAATAGGGCCTTGCTATTTTTCCATTGAGATATATTATATTTAAAGGCGATGCTCTCTTTTGTTACTGCGCATACGTTCTGTACATCTCAGAATTGCCCGAGAAACTCTAGTTTATAAAGGACGGTGCTTGTTAATTGAAAGGTAGTTTTGTGCGGTCGTTGCTTAATATCTCTGACAATTTCGTAGTTGACCCCAATTTCAATATCCCTTGCTAAGATCTTCTTTTCTCGCATAGTTATAAACCATGCAAAAATACCTTTGTTTCAGGAGGCACCGGCCTTAACCCTTTAACCCCTAATATCAAAGAACAAGTCCTCCTATCTTGTCCCCATACTTTTCTTATAAAAGTTCTGGGGAGAAGTTATTAAAATATCAAGAAAATTCATCTTGGGTGATCATATCCTTAATTCTCATGACCCAGGGGTTGAATAAGCATTTATATTACAAGGAGAAATCTGATGCTGATCGCTGTTGGGTAAGGGGTTAAGAAACAGCTGTTCTTTTGCAGTGGAGTGTAAAATTCACTGTCGAAATGGCGGAACCTGTGTGGCTCCTTACAAGTGTAGCTGTCCACCGGGATATGGAGGAACACTATGCGAGAAAGGTGAATATTACAACACTGTGCCTAGTCCTAAACCAAGACCTGCATAAAGGGGAAGTATCATGGGGTTTTTGGTATCTTTTGTTAAAAATGATGAAATAAGACCTTCTATCACCTGCCAAATAATTCTAGAATAACGAGAGGAAAGAAATCAACTCAATTCTTGATGGAACAATGTAACAACCGATAAAACTGGATGAGGGAAGAACAAACAATATCAGTTTTAATTTTCAAGTTGTAATCCATTTCCATTCTTGTAATCTGCTAATACTAGTTTATTGCACAGGTAGAGTAATTACTGATAAAACTGGACCATTGTATTAACGCTTCTGTTAGTACAGATATTTTAATATAATCCTCTATCTTAACTTGAATCAAATGCTGTCTCTCAGAAATCCGTCAGCTGTTAGATAGTTCGACTACATAGTACATTAACTAAAATAATTGTAAAGCTTGAAACAATAAAAAAGACAGCTTAAAAAATGTGCTTTCACTTAGTAAAGGACTTCTCCTTGGTTGTCTAACATGCAGCTTGTTTCCACAGTTTCATGCAGTCCACCGTGTCAATATGGCGGCAGATGTATACGCCCAAACGTGTGCCAGTGTCCCCGTGGTTTCCTCGCGCCTTATTGTAGACGTGAGTACGCTCATTGAAAATTCTTGAACCATTAGATTTAATAAGAGTGGTTAAAGAATCTTAGCATAGCAAACGAGGAAAAAAAATTAAATTAAAAGATAAAAGCTTTTGTACTCCTCATTTCATTTCTTTTCTTTCTCGTCCCAAGCCTCCTGTAGCCCTCCCTGCTTAAATGGCGGACTGTGCGTGGGACCAAACAGATGTCGCTGCGCGAGAGGCTTCACGGGACACCACTGCCGGCAAGGTATGCTGGGTTGACGAATTTTTCATGTTCCCCAAGCTGCCTTGCTTTCATGCTGGACTGTATTATAAAGTCATATTGATTGGCTGATTGATTGGTTGATCGATTGATCGATTGATCCTCTGCTAGTCCGAAACTTCTTTGGTTTTCTGAATGTTCCGTTTCTATCATTGCAGCCGTTTGCCGCCAGCCATGTATGAATGGCGGGGTGTGTTATCAACCAGACAGATGCTCATGTCATTCCGGCTGGCATGGCAAGAGTTGCGAGAAAGGTAAGCTTCCTAACCTCGTATAAATTCGACATTCGAGTTGTCCTTTCAACTGATGAACCTAGACAGCTACTGCCACGATCTTCCCCCAGGACAAGGGTACGGGTAACTTGACCACAACCAACTCTACGAACTACCGCGTGGACATAAAGGGACAGTATCACGCTATTTTTAGTAGCACATTGAAAATCGAAAAGATGCTGTTCGGTTTATAGCAGCCAAGATTTAATGACCAAAATTCCAATAAAAGACTATCAGAATGCAAAGAAACTATACACGGTTATTTTTGCCGGCAGATGACCAAAATAAAAATGGGTTCAAATTTGAAAATGTCGGGCCGACGATTTCAATTTTCTTTGTCTTAACGCACTGAAAATCGGTTGTACTATATTTTGGTTCAACCTTTCGTCTCAGTAGAATCACTATTAATATTTTTTTAAATTAGCGATTTAGAAATTAATTAACACAGTATTCAAAGTTTAAATGTGGTGAGTTTTTGCCCAAAATCATGATATCTCCCATGATACTGCCCCTTTAACAAATGAAACAGAGTGCAGCTAAGCACCCGAAGAATAACTCTCTTAGGGAACTTATCATAACATGCGCTTGTTCGAAGAGGAGCACCTTGTCTGGGGTAGGGGGTTATCGAAGACACTACCCATCTCATGAACATTACCGACAAAATTTTACTGGCTAAAAAATTTGAGTTCACACAAATATTCAGCTAGCAAAAGTCAGCATTGCTGGATAAACAAAAGAATTGAGGTTTGAATCGCATTGTCATTTTTTACTGCTGAATAGAGGGGTGGCTATGCAATAAAGACACATCTTTTGAGGTTGAGGAAGGAGGGGTGGTTCGAACTTTTAAATCTGTGGATTTACTCTACTTCGTTTTTTTTTTGCAGCGCGTTGTTTCCCGGACTGTCAAAATGGCGGCACGTGTATCAGGCGGAACGTGTGCATGTGCGCACGAGGATATTTCGGTTATTACTGTCAGTTTGGAGTGGTGAGTATTAAGTGAGTATTACCATCACAACATCCTTATCTGCGTGTTTTAGTTTTTATCCGGAACATTTCTAAAGTTAAAATTGGTAAAAAGGGGCTTTAAATTGATCTAAAAAAATTAAAAAGTTTCCCAAATTTTCGATCCGTATCTCTGGTTCTTCTTCGGGGGACAATGAATCCGAAATTCAAACTCGCTGCTTCAAATTTCGGCTCCCACGACATCTTTACAGCGGCACGTATGCCCTTTGTATAATGCTACAGTGCACCGCTCACAGCAGGGATTTTCTTGGCGATTTTTAAAGCATTTTACGGTAAAACTGCCCGAGACTAACGTCGTTGTTTTAGACTGCTTGCAGACCTCCTTTTGTTTTGAGGTCCTTCGCTTGTGAAACCGGACTAGTGCGATCCAAGACGCCGAGTCTATAAACGAAAAGGGATTGGGCCTAGTCGTCTGGTCCCAGTCCTTCGCCCCGTGATCCTTTGACTCACAGACTGCAAGCAGTCTCTCTCCTTTTTTACTCTCCTATGCAAACGTTTCAGATTGGATTTCACTGCGATTTTTTTGCGATCTTGTGACATTGTGTAGTAGAGGGAAACGCGCCACAACAGTTCCTTTAGAAGTTCCTCTTGATAGTTTTTACTCTGACAGAGCATCACAGTCAAATCATATTGCATCAAATCGGTTCCATTTAGTGATCAGTTGCTTCAACGCAAAGTTGAAGGCCAAAAAACACCAAAACAAACAAAAAAAAGTTTAACGAAGTACTGCAATTCATTTGTCGAGTTTCACAAACTCTCTCCTCTATGATTCTGGCTTGGAGCCTCGACCATCCGATAAATAAATAAACAAATAAAAAAATAAATAATGGCAATTAAACTGAGTGGAGTGCAATTTGGTCTGAAATCATACGCGTGATTTCAAAATCCGCGCGAGTTCGATTTGAAATCACAAGTATGATTTCAGACCAAAATTGCACGAAACGAAGTTCAATTACCACTTTATTACACCCATTTTGAAACCACAGAGTTTTTTGGAAATATCAATATTTATTCATCCACTTTCACGTTTCATTTTGATGGCCCTGCAGAAAAGGGTGCTATTTAGAGCCAAAAAATAGTGCGATTTGTGAATAAATCGCACCTTTGAGAGTCAATCAGATTGCAAGGATCATCAGTGATTTCAAAATGGGTGCTATTCATAAATAAATCGCTCTATTTAAGTGTCAATGTATTTAGCGCAGAGCACTGATTGGGGACATTTTCCAGATCGAATTGGACTTTAGAAGTGTTGGTTTTTGAGGAGGGGGGTAAACCAGAGTACCCGGAGAAAAAATTCTCGGAGCAAGGACGAGAACCAACAACAAACTCAACCCACATATGACGCCGAATACGGGAATCGAACCCGGGCCACATTGGTGGGATGCGAGTGCTCTCACCACTGCGTCATCCCTACTCCCCCCAATGGTTATTTTTGTTTCAAGTCAGCATTCTGGCATTAATACTCAGAGCTCTTTGTTCGTTTCAGGTAAAAAGTCGTCAACAACGAACAAGACAACTCTCGTGGAAAAGCCAAGACTGACCAGGAACATTTGACAATTTCTTGTCGGAAATCAATCAGTGATTTTTCGGCATGCATCAGGAGGAATTTAGAATTTTCCAGCTTAACTTATATTTCCATTGAAAATTGTTTTGGCCTCATAAACGTTCCAAGGTATTGAAATGTTAGAATCAAGACAACGAGGTACGGTGCCCTTGTCAGAGAGGCTTTTCCTGTTACCCTCGCTTCAGCACTAAGTTAAGTTCACAATAAACCATCTTTCAGTTTCTAAGATTTGTTTCCAAGGTCACGTAAATGGTAAAGCATTTTGAAGATTTTTAGATGTTTTCTTATAAATAATTCCTTGTTTGTCTCAGCCTTCAACTCCAAGGACACTTCCTTCCGGCATAAATGTAAGAGGATGCTCTTCAGGGCACTTTTGTCCAGAAATGCACCTAGCCGTGAATTTGGACACTTCATATAAGACAAAACTTTTTGTCTTTTCATATTAATTCATGTTTGACATGTTGTGTTTTAGTAAGAATTAAGGTTAGGGGACACCTTGTGATATCCATCATACAGTTCATGCATCTCATTAGCGCGGAAATTTATACCCTTTAGGGCCGAGTTGTTCCAAGCACGATTACACTAATCGCTACCATGAGAAGTTAGCTTTGTTCATAATTAACCCGTTACCCCATGATGAGCGAAACTGTACCAGGAATTTGAGTTTTTTGGAACGTCGTTTTGCGGGCATAGTTTCGATTCATTTTGAGCCCTAGAAAGAAAACAATTCCAATTATTCAGTTTTCCCCGGCTTAAACTATAAGAGGTTCCCGCATAATTCTAATGATTGTAATTCTAGATTTAATAACCTAAGCGATACCGCACCACGAACTTTAACCTCAAAAAGGTACGACGAACACCCCCGTAACTTTCACCTGGGAGCTGGACATCCCTCCGGGAGTCTTTCATATCCTCATGTTTCAGAAAGGCGTATGCCTCTACTTGATGCAAGGTGTATTATGCATTTTCAATTTTCAAGGTGCTTTATCTCGCAATGTGCCGATGGTTTTCAATAAGAACATTTTGAAAAACCTGTAGCTGGTTTTAGAAGTGTTCTACAAATTTTGATAATTATTGAAGTTTCAAAGCCTTCCAGACCGCGTTACAACGTTACTAATTTGACCAGGAATGTATGTAAGATAGATTTCTATTACGCAAATCTGTTGAAGAGGTCTTATACTCGTTTTACATCATCTTTCAGCTTAAAATCGCGAATAAGATTTATCTAGCTCACCATTAATAAAACGAGATTTTAAACTAAGTACTTTTTCGTCCAAAAACCAACAACTAAGAGTTATGTACAGAAGGGAACGGATGAACCACGTCGTGTTCAATTCTGAATCGATCCTATGTGAATATGCTTCCTCAGAAATTTACATTTTCCATTATGTGGAGTAAAATTAAAAAATAAAAATTTACCAAAGAAGCCGTCTGTTTTTGTGACTGACTGTTTTACATTGTTTTCTTTTGTTCAAGGGAAGTCTTATGGGGTTTTTTACCTCTTTTGTCAAAGATGGTGAATAAGATCTTTACTTAGCTAAAAAATAATTCTAAAACGACGAGAGGAAAGAAATCAACTCAATTCTTGAGAGGAACAATCCATCAGGATCTATAATCTAGCGCATTCTGGAAACAAAAATGCGAGAACTTGAGAAACGTTAGCCTAATATTTGTCAAGTTTCAATCCATTCTGACCTACTTTGTCTCTGGCCAGAGGCACTAACCGACAGTTTAAGACAGAGAGATCTATGCATGAGAGAACCAAAGAGCACGACAGTGATATACGACTCGTCCGTACCCAAACCTCCGCCGTTTCTGAGCACGCCCACGTCCACGAGACCGGCCATTATCCGCTTTGGAACGAGGTAAAGTTTATTGACCGAGACTCTCACTGGTACACCCATAGGGTCAAGGAAGCTTTCCATATAAGACTTCACCCTAATAACATCAACAGGGACAGCGGAATTGAAATTCCCAAAGCGCGGATGCCTACGATCAAGAAACACAACAGGAGAGTGGTACAACAACGGACCGCTGAGGGAACAACTTCTCGCCGGAACAGGGAACAGTTCGCCTGATGAGGACTAGCAGTAAACAGTCGGAACGTCGCGATTTACATCTCAAAGTGACTACATCGTGAGACAAACGATAATATACACTTATTGTTAGTTTTATTGTACTGGAGTGATAATTTATAACAAAACTACACAATTATTTTTTTGTCTATGTTAACAGGCAAACATTTTTGGGTTTTGAAATGCCATTAGATTCGCGTGATACTTCCTCAACAACTGAAGTGATGTACTTTAATGATGTACTTAAGTGATGTAGCACGGAGCACTTGTATCTGAGTGTCCAAATTAGTCGTTCCCGCCAATCACAAAGCAACAAACTAAAACTGCACGATTCAGAATTCGAGCAACAACGGCGTCAATGCCAACGAAAAAGTTAATTTGGAGTTCAATAACTTATGTCTACGAGATTATCCAACTCATCCCAATCTCGTACCCAGAGTACATCACAGGATACCCAGTATGAAGTGACTAGGAATATTGCTACTCCCCCCTGGATCGGATGGAATGCTAGTCCATCACAGGATACCCAGTATGAAGTGACTAGGAGTATCGCTACTCCCCCCTGGATGGGATGCTAGTCCATCACAGGATACCCAGCATGAAGTGACCACCAGAAGACGAAATGCTGCCCTGTGGATGGCCGGGAATGCTAGTGCATCACGGGATACCTAGCATAAAGTGACTAGGAGCATTGCTCTTTCCCCCGTGATGAGCTGCCACCCAAAGTATGTTGTTGACACTCATATACTCAATTGAAAAGCCGTTGGTTTAAGGTCTTGAATGAACTGCTTAATTCACGAGGCGTTGATCATCCAAGACCTTAACCAACTGACTCCCCTCTGAGTCCGCGCTAAGCTATTTACATAATCACAAAAGAAACAAAATGACTATTATATTGGTTTCACTCATTTATATTCAAACAACGAAGAAAAAGTCACTTTTCCTGATAATGATGATAGTATCAACGAAACGTCGAACAGCATTAGTTTTAATTTTTCTGCTGAAGTTTTTCGGTAAACATTTAGTTATACTGATTCTCTGGTTGGCTATTGCTCGCTTCTGCGCATTTAAAAAAGTAAAATTTCCCTTTATATTTGAAAAGAAGTGCTGAACTTTCCAAGGCCCATTTCAGAGGCCGTACCTCTCATACGCTGTTCACGTGGCTCTGTATCTTGTCTCTTGAAAACGTTTCCCGTCTGGGAAAGTTCGGCGCGACGTCTTATAATACTCTCTTCACTGCTTCGGGATCCTTATTGTCCTGGATACAGATACACCAACATAGGATACATCTTAACTTTGCAAGGCGTCGTGAACACTGAGTACTTTTAATCAGGGGAGTCCACTCAACTGACAATTGGCCACTTTCATGAGGTCGTCTACTTACGTTAACCTGTAACTTTTGAATTAAAACACCGCCGCTCACAAATACGTTTTTTTTGTCTAATTTTCCGGCTGATGTTGAAACAAAAGTGGATGTTCTTAGTAGAATTTCCGAAAACCGATAGGAACGTGACCATGAAACCCAACAACTGAAAGATCAATTTGCTCTGTGTCTTGTCAAATTCCTTTGGCACTGCGAAGGTGTTTTTAGCTGTTTTTAGCGCGATGCAAATGAATAAAAATGCTTTTATAATTACCTCTTAGTCTCAGGTGGGGTACGTCCCTAGCATGTTCTTAACATCTAGCTACATCTAAGTGAATTTCAGCCCCAACGTTCCTATGAAAAAGGTTTTTATATAAAAAAAGAGTGTACAGACCTTTGATAAAACAAGGTGGGTAATATCTCGGGATTGGGAAGCATGAGAAACCAACAATATCTCCTCGCTTGTGTTAAGGAGGCTCGCAGCAGTTTTTCTGGACTTAGGGTGAAAGTTTTGAAATTACAATCTCGCATACAAAATAAACTTCGATCTCCTTCATACTACATCATCATTTTAACATATGATCAAAGTTAATTTTCTCATCGGTTTAATTTCCAAGCAACAACTATTACCATAGCAACGGAGCGCATAGCCTCTCATTTTAAACATTGTCGATTATCTCGAAATCTAGTCAAACACTTTATGACGAAACTTTAGGGATTTAAACTACTCAACCAGGAGCCCATTACCCTCAACACAGATCTCCTTAACACAGATCTTTACCGACAGACACAGCGCGTGCACAGCGCGGAAATTACGGAACATATCTAATCGAAAGCGGTCAATAGTTTGAATTTTCCTGGGAGCCGTACAAAGTTAACACGTTAACACATTTATCAACCATCTTAGTCAGTAGCTGTAGTTAATTTGTCGTTTCTTTTGCTAATAAATTACAGTCAACTCTCGCCTTGCGGACACCTCGCTATCACGGACACCCCGATAATACGGACAGCAGCTAAATCCCCGGCAAAAATAAATTACAGACGTTTGACTGAAATAAATTCCCGCTACTACGGACTCACTAACTCGAGGTCCCAAGTGCGTCCGCAATAAGGGGAGTTGACTATTTTTCGATATCGCGTGACATTCGGAAAGAAGGTCGTACGTGGTAGGTCCTGGTAGAGGTTTTGTTGTGTGATCAGTTGTGTGACCGCGACGGAACTGTTTACACAATCTATTGTAACGTTGTTGACTGTCTGCGTTGTTATTCGTGATTCGTGGTCGCTGATTGATCAGGGCGATTCGCTCGGGATGATGAGCATCTTTACCATTACAGTTGTTATAGGTTTGTTGAGTCTACCTTTCCTTCAAGGGATAAAGAAATGTGTAAAGATAGACACCTGTCGCTGTTCCACCGATGAAGGAGAGATTAATCTATGGAGTCTTGCAGGAGAGACAACAAACCAACCGAGGTATGACAACGAGACAAACAAACGATTTGATCTTTTGCTTGGATTTTTAAGCTTGCGTTTTTATGATGAATCTGGAAATAGAAAGGGCAAGAAGCCTTTCACTTGTTGTACAAAGAAACCCTCGATCGATGAGCTCGCCGTATCGTGGTGGATCGGACATATGAACGCAATCGCGATCGCTGTTCGGATTTACATCCCTCCAATAAACCTTTGAATATGATTTAAGGCCTGTTTTAAAGCAAGTTGGGTAACCTTAGTGCTAGGATTTCAACATCCTAGCAGCCGAGACAAAATTGTCTTGAGTTTTCTATACTAGCAAATTTTAGTTAATGCCCTTGTGGTTCCTAGTACAGCGCCAGTAGCTTAGAGCCTGAGACTGTACTGATTTGAATGTTTGGATTTGCTACGCCTCAGTTAACCCGATGAAAAAAAATTCACAACGGAAAATAAATTTAGCGCCCTAACCGCTTTCGTTCACTTTAGTATCTGGTGTCAGTAGTTTTTGGTTCGATTTCGTCAGCGAACTTTTTGAGACAGGCATTTTCCCCCAAGGCTTTAGGTAGCCCCTAATCCCGCTGTCTCAAGTATAAATCCTCGAATTGAACGTTAAATCAAACTCGTGAACAAGTTTGTAGGTCTTTGTAATGGTGAAGACTACAGAATTTTGTGGACGGTGGAATGTTTTGAGCATTAAAATGCCGTCGACGGTGGAATCACGTCGTGAGCTGATGTGGACTGAGTTGGAACGATAAAGACAATGGAATGTCTTGGGCAGTGGAAATAACTTTTAATCAGCTTGGGATGAACTATATACTAGCCAAGTGTACGTACAAGCTTAGTTAATTAAAGGCAATAGTTATGAAGCCTGACAAATTTCTTTGTTATTTGACAGTGTACAGACGACAATAAATTTTGAAATGTGTTGGAGCAACTGACCGATAGAAACGTTCGTGTTAAGATATTCAACTGTACTGAGAACATTCAAACAAAGGATTGTGCACTGTCGTGGCCCTTCCGTGAACATAAATTGCAGCACTATGGGAGTTTCATGACAAAGTTTCATAACCAGTCCCTCAATCATCAATAGGCCATTTCCGAGTTGCTGTGAACCTCACTATGAAAGCGAGGCTAAGTGCAAAACTATTCATATGAAAATTAGTTTTGTTTGCATATGAATGAAAACTAATTTTCATAACAAAACTTGGCACTTAGCCTCGCTTTCATAATGAGGTTCAAAGCAACTCGGAAATGGTCTATTAACTATGGTATAAGCAAAAACAAAAATTTGTACTCTCAAAATAAAATGTATTGTGATAGGGTACGGTCCTTTTTTAATTCTCTGTAATTTTATTTAAAAATTCTGACAGATTCAGGCTTGCAGAAGCATTTGTACCCAACATTTCTGATCAGACTAAGGATTCGTATCAGTGGAACCCCTGCAAGTCGTGGACAGCTAAAACCTTCCCTAATGAGACCGCAGAAAACAAATGCAAGGATATTGCGGTATGTTACTCTATGGTGATGTATTTATATACCACACTTATCATATAGTCTCATGGCAGTTTACAAATCTTCTGTGGGGTGAGATCGGACGTCAGCATGTAAAGGCGCCACTGGCAGCCGCTATATCAGTCCAAATTTTGATCCCTTTCACCCACCCAACCCACGCGTGAATGTAAAGAAAGATGAAATCGGAGACTGAAGAGATAGCCTACCACACCGGAGACTTCGTCCCCAACTCTTTTCGAACAGTGTGTGGGTTCTTTAATGTTCCATGTAAAGATTATTAAGAACAAGTGTTGTGAGACTTAAGCTAACCCCATTCACATTCAACAAAGCAAAGCAGCTGGCAGGTCTTTCGATGGATAAGGAGAGAGAGTTTCTAAGGAAACTGCGCTGCTACTTCGGTGCGCGAGTGAAAAGGAATGTTTGGCTCAGCTTTATCAACCAGTTGATAAGGTAGATTGGTCAATCTGAAGAGATACAAAAGCTGACATTTCAACCGGTATTCCTTCGTTACATTGTATGAAGGAAATAAATCTGAATATATGAAACATATGTTTGAACTGCGGGTGAAAGATTAAAAAGAAGAAAGATCCTCGCAGTTATTTACGCAACTGAAGCAATAGGAAAAGAAAGCCTGGAAATGATTCAGGCTTGAACGGGATTCGAACTTCTGACCTCTGCGATACCTGTGTAGTGCTCTTTCAAGGAACTGTGGCTTGCGTGTGGTTTAATTTAATTTATAGCTGCACTATTGCAGGAAGCATGGTAACGTAAAAAAAAAAAAGAATAAATTATTTGAACTGAGATTTTTTTTCTACGTTTTTGAAGCTATTCGGGTTGCCTCTATGAAGCGAGACGCCCGGGCAGACCGCCATGCGTTGTGAGAATGATTACGGACATTAAAGTGTAGCTTGACACTTTAATTTCCTAGTTATTCTGGCAAACGCAATTCCAACATGATGCGCTCTCACGGAGTAGTGTTGACGCTCGCAACGTCAGCTTTGCGTCCGTCTTTGTGGTAACCAATTTGTCTGATAAAATCAAACGTGAGGTTAATTGTGTTTCCGGAGAGCTAGCGAGATGGAGTTAGGGGGATTTTACTTAAGTAACCGTAACTAGTCCACATAAAGTCTGTGTGCGGATGACTTTATTTGCATTGCTTCAAGCAGAAAAGAACGACAGTCCCTTTACTGCATTAAGGAAAGGAAACAGAGCACGTCTGCGCGCACGTTAGCTCATTGATGGCCGTTGCCATGATTATCTTACAGGTCTGTTTGACCCGAAAAACCGATGCGTTTGGAACATTCCGCGTTAATATTGGGGAACAGAAGTTGTCGGACTGCGTTCTCGATCAAGAAAGTGGACGATGTGTGTTGACCTATGGTGTCACAGACGACCCTCAAACGTAACTATGATTTAAATCTTTCAGTAATGTCAGGGCCGTGTTCCATTGAGTCAATCCAAGTTTAAAGGAATGGCAGAGTGTTTAGGGCACTTGGCTTGTAATCCGGATTTCCGAGTTCACAACCCGCTTGCTGGGGTTGTATATCTTGGTAGCGCCGAGTACAACTCCTCGGTCTTGCTTGTAAAGAGCCAACTGATACGTCTTCTGTCAGTTGGGTGTTATGGTGATTTTGAAAGGTTTGTTGCTGGGCGGCTTGTTTCATTATCCCTGAAAAGAAATAACCAAGGTTGTTTGAATTTTCGTAAAAGCAAAGCTTAGAGGCGAAAAATTAACAAAGAGCTTTTCTGCTATGGGTCAAAATAATATTTTAGCTTAACGAAAGCGTTTCGCAACACTGCGGATGGAAGAAGTATTTACTCAAGGGGAGGGTGGGGAGGGTACACCTCTTCCAGGACCCAGGGATGTATTCCTCGAAGGTCGCGATTAAAGGACAGGTCCGAAAACTATTTTACGCGCATAATATTCCTTATCAGAGATACATTTTGAAGAAAGCTAAATAAAGCTGCATACCTGCAGTTAGTTTGAACTATAAATCAACACCAATAAATAATATGAGAGTTATCGGGATTTTCTGGAAAAGGTCCCCGGGCTCAGTCTTCGGTCAAATGCCCGTTCGAAGTTAAAAATAAAGAAATTGTGCCTCACTTTACACATTGTTCAAATTTCGTCAAATGAAGAAACGAAACCCACCGCCAGAAAGTTTACAAAGTTTGGTTATGTTTTATTGGGTAGTAACCAGGCTGTGACCTGTCAAAGGTCGCCCGAATGGTCGAACGAATGTCTCTAATGCTGAGATGGCATCCCCCAAATTAATCCATGTAAAGTTTCTAATTTTTCCGAATTTTTGAAAGCCTTATACATGGTTGAAACCTAACGACAGTTCGTCAAACTTGGTAAACTGACTAATTTTAATGTGATCTTCCTTGTGATGGACTCCAATTTCTCGCCCCCAGTCTTCATTTGAACTCCAGAACGCGCAATTATATTATTTCATTTACCATTACAGAAAAACATCCATTACCCTTTTGTGTAACGAAAATGAAGCAGGAAGGGTAGATCCAATGAGCAGATTTACTAATTCATACGTAAGTACACCGTCCGGGTTTTATAGGCAAAGAAACAGTCGTGTTCAGTAAATGTTGTATTGCCTATCCTGTGCTGTTGAATATTGAACGGCGAAGCAAACGAAAAGAAAATAAAAAAATTGAAAACGAATACCAGAATTTGGCAAAAGGTAGTTTTCAACACAAAATGGAGTAAACCACAATTTTCAAGAGCGAGTTGTTTTCTTTGAGCAGATTTGATGCTTAACGCATTTTTAAGCAAGGTATGCTTAAAATTTGGCAAAAGCCAGTTTTAAACACAGGAATCGAACCTATGACCTTCTCAGATTACTAATTCGGATGCTCTACCACGGAGCTACAGGAAACTTGTTTGTCCCATGAACCTAGTTTAATGGCCTTAGCTCCCACGAGTCTCCTGTAGCTCAGTGGTAGAGCATCCGAACCAGAAATCAGAATGTCATAGGTTCGGACTCCCGTTTGGTAGAACTTGGATTTTCTTTCTCCAAGCTAGAGTACGCCTGTGTAAGTAACTGAAAAATATCTATGACATCTTTCTCTTTCTGTTTTAAGAGCCTTACCTGAGCGAGATCGAGATTGTTTGAGCACAGTTTTAACACAAAGAATTAAAAAAAACACCAATGACAAATAACAGATAAACATTAATATCACAGTTTGGCTAGCAAAATTTCTTTATTATTATGATTAATAATTAATGTTTGTAATTGTAAAACGGGAGTACACTCTACGCCTCGATTAGTCTTATGCTATATTCTGGCAGGTATATTTTGTAATTTTCACGCACATCAACATCCAGGCGTCACGCACCGAACCAATTGTCCAAGATACAAACTGACGTTTTCTTTCCTTTTTCCTTTTTTGCAGCACACGTCACTGTATTCCAAGTGTGCATGCCCAGGAAAGTGTAGTGGCTTGAGTACCGGTGCACTTGTAGGCATTGTGTGAGTGCGGATCAAACTGTAGATTCTCTTTACAGGTTACAGTTTAGTGTCTTAAGTAAAGGAAATGAGAAAAAATAATACGATCACCTATGAATAAATCGACGTTAAATTGTTGAAACTAAGATCTAATTTCAAATTACGTAGGAAAACGTGGTTTGAAAACATGGAAATGACATTTCCGTGTCGGACAAAACAGAATTTGATTATCGCCTAATTTCCTTTTTAAATTTCCTGGGCGCCGCCATCTTGGATTTCATGACGTAAATGACAGTTGCTCAATTGTTTCACACAAAAGAACTTCTGCTTACTGATAACAGCGGCAACCGTATGACGTCACAAAATCCAAAATGGCTGCGCCCAGGAAATATAAAATCGAAAATAGGCGATAATCATAACTAATTTTTAGCACACTTGAATTTCACTTATTGTTTTTAAACTAAAATTTAGAATTTAGACGTTCTTTCCGACAATTCATCGTCAAGTCGGAGTAGAGGTTCCCTTTAAGAACCAGCCAATCAGGAACCTTGATCGTGAACTAACTTGAATTCCAGTTAGTAGTTGTTAAAGAAAATTAAGAATGATTTACCGCAAATGAATAATATAAAGGAATTTTTCAAAAGCATGAATTGGTCACGAATGAGGGTCGTTCATGGTTAGTTCATGTATTGGTTAAATCAATCGTTAAATACATCAAATGGTGAAAAAAAAATGGTCCACTGTGATACAGTAGGTCCACTCTGGTGTTGTGAATCATCCCAACCATCCGGGTGTTATCGGACTTATACAGGAAAAGAACAATATTTAAAAAAGTAAAATAAACTGTTCTTGGTAGCCTTAACAAATTGAATGCCGAGATTAGTACTCAAACTGTGGCTGGCTGTGAGGTGTTTGTTATTTTACACTTGCGCTTTAATTGGAAGGGGATGCTTACATAGATATTAAAAAACAGGACACAAATGGGCCATTCTCGTGTGTTGCTTTGAACCTCATTACGAAAACGAGGCAAGGTGTAAAGTTTTTCTTGTGAGAATTAGTTTTGTCTGCATATGAATGAAAAGTAATTATGCACGAAATCTTCTCTTTCATAATGAAGTTTAAAGCAACCTGGAAATGGTTTATTCTATTCTCAAGCCTTTTGTTCAATGTTTCTCTGGATATTGCTCAACTTGCTTTTGCTCAGCAATTTCTCTAAGTGACGCCAATTATTGCCTGCGTGTTTGTTATTTCCTCAGTGTCGGGTCTGCTGCTGCCATTCTGTTATTATCCTTCGCCGTTTTCATCTGTTGCCTGCGGCGTAGGCTGCCTGATGGAGCCCCTAAGCCATCAATGTGTACAACGATCAAGGTGAGAAACTCTGATGTGAACGGGAACAACAACAGCAGACCTGCACCGTACAAAAGCTCTGTTTTCACTGGACCCTGATAACCTGCGGCTGCATTGTTTTTTTGGGGTTGGCGGTGAAGGGCGTTTGGGGGAGGGAAACATCACAGATATCCACCGCTTCAACGCTTTGTTAACTTTATCAGGGCTTGTTCTTCGGGGTATACAAGTTTTGTAGATGACCTTGGCGAGTTTTTTTTCTTTATTATTTAATCAATATTTAAACACGACATTAACGACACGACTCTAAGAGCAACCAAGTGCTCATCGAGCGAGCTTACGTCGGATTAACTAACCCGCAAAAACACACGGCAAAGACGGACTAATTTACAGGGCTAACACAAGTACAAGTTAAAAAAAGAAACTACAAAGCTAAGCTAATTAGAAAAACGAGATGAATGAGAAATAAATGACTGCACTTGCTCGAATAAATGAACATTCGACTGAAATTGCAAATCCGGAGAACCAAACAGAAAACATTCAATCTTTTTCTTGTCCAAAGCCAGAAGCCATTTATCTCCCAGTAGGTGGGCAACAGAGGTACGATGAGCAGCATACATTGGACAGTTGGCTGTTGTCTTCTTGTTTCAGGTTGGATGTGGAATTTTAACATCTAAGTGCTGCCCTTGCTGCAGGAGATGCAAGTATTCAGCTATACCAGGAAAATAGAAAAAACTTAATAACAAACAAGCAAGCATGGGCTGATGAACGTTTGCTATTCGACATAGGCGTGAACTGAACAACGTTTCAATGTAACCTCTTTAAACATATGGATAAACTTTTACAAGCTTCTTAACCTGATTTGAATTTAACAAAATGGTGCAGAAGACGGTATTCAGTAATACTTCTTTGAAAGTCTGTTGACACTGTACAGATTGCGGAAGGTTTTACTTAAGATAATTGGAGGTTGTAGCAAATGTATAAGGGGTTAGTTTCTAAAGAAACTGTGGTGCTGCGTCGGTGGGGAGTAGATACGAATGTTTGGTTTTATCAACAGCGTTGATAACTAAAGGTAAATTGGCCACCGTAAAGAGATTCGAGTGTTGACGTTTCGAGCGTTAGCCCTTCGTCAGAGCGAATGGATTCGGAAGGGCTACCGCTCGAACGTCAGCACTCGAATCTCCTTACGGTGGTCAATTTACCTTTAGTTATCTGCAACTCTGTTGATAAACCAAGCAATGGAGGTTGTAGAGTTACTGGCAATCAAGAAATCGCTTCTTTGGTCAGTTATCCTAAAAAATTATTTTCATCATTCAGAAGATGTTAGTAAAGTAACAACATGTGCCCTCTTACTCGTTGTCTTATTCGACGGAGTATTGTATCCCCACAGAGTCGTGGAAGCCCATATTGTTTTTATGCCTTCCCACTTTACCTTAAATCTACTCCCCAGAAAAACTGTTTTGCCTGAACTCCATTTACTGGGCAATGAACGAAAACAACAGAGTTTGGACTTATATGGCTATGGACGAAGGCCCATAGCCGCTTTTATTAAAATCTCAAATTTCACTAAATGATTAATTTATATTCTGGCCCAGTAAAGGTGAGGGCACTGAAAATATATACCTGATAACAAGGCCGAACAAATGAAAGTGGACAGGACTTGGGAAGGAGGAGGTAGCAACAAAATACGCGTCTTGATCGGTGCAAGACACGAGACGATTCAGACGGATGACAAGCATGCGAAATGAATGATCACATGACTCATAAAATACCAAAGAGGGGGATCCCTCAATTCCAATAGACTCCTTCCAAAGACCCAGGATTGCAATAATTTACAAATCACGCAGAGAAAAGACATAAAAATCCTATTTGACGCGCAAATATTTCATTTAAAAGCAACTACACTAACTAGGTAAAATTACCATGAAAAACCCTTAATTTACCTGTTCGTACACAGTCAGTACTCGTACGTGGAAATATTAGAACAGGGTATGACGTATAAGGTCCGTTTCAAAATACATTAATAATTCATAAGCCCATTGACCTATCAAATGGTCGATAAAACATCATGTGCAGTGTTTTTAAAACGCGATAAAACCTTCTCCTTATTACTATGCGTGTTTAAAGTTTTCCTCGTATGCCAATTTCCAACGTTCCCAAAAGCATCACTGTTATGAACTCTCTTGACACACGCCTTTCCAGGAATGTTTTTGAAGCCGTTCAAAAAACTCGTAGCACGTGTTTTATCGGGTCTAAAACCACTCGGCTGCGCCTTGTGGTTTTAAATCCCAATAAAACACAGCTGCTCGCGTTTTAAACATTACACAATCATCAAGAAACAACCGAATGTTGGCTACGTTTTAAATGTATACAGTACTATTCTATAATTTATAGTTTAATTTTACAATCGAGTTTCCACTTTTTCGTGCTGCAGGGTCTAATATGACATACATTTAATAGGCCATTTCCGAGTTGCTGTTAACCTCACTATGAAAACGAGGCCAACTGCAAAACTTTTCATATGAAAATTAGTTTTGTTTGCATATGAATGAAAACTAATTTTAGTGACAAAAACTTTGCACTTAGCCTCGCTTTCATAATGAAATTCAAAGCAACTCGGAAATGGTCTATTATGATGGCGGACACCGAGATGGTACGACTTTTGTCTTAACTTAGTCTTACCGTACTTAGTAATGAATTCATAATAATAACAACAAACAGTAATAGAAGATTATTTAAAAGGAGTGCGTTCGACACCTTACACTGTAGGTGAATCCTTTCGGGTTCGTTTTAGAATCGAACAATTGTTTCACAACAAGTTTAATATTGAGAAGTTTAATATTTTTTCTCACCGGTTACTTATGATGCCTTTTTTTTTGGGGGGGGGGGGGATTTGAGCCTCTGTTATCTTCTAATATCTCTCGTTGGTGCTTAGAAAGCCTTTTTCCTACGTTCTACAATAAAAATTACCGCGGCCCTTCTGAATTCTAACCATTTTCTGTTTTCTTCGGGACTGTCATCTTGTAAACCTTTCATATATCATCATCATTATCATCATCATCATCATATCTTTATTTACCCTAGGATTTTAGAGTAGCTTATGCAGCTAATATCTACGAGCATTTACCATGAGAATATACACACAAAGACCAGCCCACAACACCGGGAACTACGTCCCGTACTCTTCGCGAACAGTGAGTGGGTTCTTTAACGTCCCATAGAGTTATTTACGAACAAGAGTTGTGAGACGGAGCCTACAGTTTATCGTCCTTATCCGAGAAGACTAGAAAGTCTAACACTGATTTGCAGAGACAAAGTATAAGACACTTGTTTCTTTTTTTTTTTTGTCATGGCAACACTAGTAACCGGATCTTGTCATGGCAACATCCTTTTTACGAGATGGCATGAGTGTCTCCGCGATGCCACCGTCTGTTCACAAGAAAATTAAAAAGGATCTGCATGTAACCCTTGGTTATTAGACATCTAAGTGACAGATGTACCTTCGACCTTTTCAAACCTCACTACAGAGTCCTAGTGTATAGTAATTATCGATTCGCTTTAATTTCCCACAGCGGTTCGCATTCATTTTTTCGGCGCGATTCCAAACAAGCGAGAACTGTAGAAGTTACTTTGGCGAACAGTTTGATTTCTACAGGAAAAGATTTTTTTTTTGCGCTAATTGACAAGCTGTCATCCCATGATATGTTTATCGAAATCGTGGGACGAGCGGCAAACGTTTCCTCTTCTCCGCTCTCGTTTACCGCCTGCGCCATCCATCTTTTACGCAACAAGGCTACTAAGACTAATACAGTAATTCGTATTTTTCGGAAAACATAACCTAGTATTACCCATGAATTCAACGCAATATTAATTGGAAAAACTTCCGTGACGGCGAAAGCGGCGAAAACATCACTATTAAACTTAATTCGCGTTTTTTTAAACGTCGTCGCGATAATTCGAACGCGCTTTAAAAGTCTTTTAATGTCGCTTTAAATTCGTCCTCGTGTGTTTACCAGTCCTCCGGTTCATAAAACGTCCTGTCAGGAAATTTCACGTCCTAGTCGTGCAGTGACGGCAAAGAAATGAACGAAAAAGTGTAATTCACGTACGTATAAATTTTCTTCTGCTTTTTTGACGTTCTTCTTGCCTTCGCCGTTGTCTTTGCTAAACTCCGTGCGGTGATGTATGAAAGCGATGCGTTAAAGCCCTAAATTTTGGTCCCGAAAATGTAGACAGACTTGTCGCAGTATTTGATTAGAATATAGAAAGTCTAAATCAAATACTAAAATAGATGCCCTTTTAACGGAATTTCGACTGCGTTATACGAATACGAAAAGTAAGACTTAAGAGCGAGTGCACAGGAAAATCGAGCAAAGGGCGGCCACAGTCGAAAACCTAACCTACCCTCATTTTCAGTCTGTAGATAGATATTAATGAGTTTACAAACCTGCTGGGGTTTATTTTTCGAAATACGGCCGATTTTTGGATTTTTTTGAGATTTTCGATTTCGCCCGTCAGTGACGGCTGAAACTAGCCGCCTCACAAGTTCCTTTCCCCTTTTGTGCTGAGACGGATCAATACCTGACATCAAGAAAAATTTTATGCACATAACACAATTTTTCTGTGAACGAACTAGAGCTTTTACATTATTGCTAATTTATTTGAATTCAATTCACACACATATTACCTATAAGGTTCTTAATAAAATTTGGTTCAATCAATCAATCAATCAATCAATCAATCAATCAATCAATCAATCAATCAATCAATCAATCAATTTGGCCATTCCAAAGTTATTTCATGAAGCATCGTATACCATTATACTTGGGCAGGAGCCCTCAGCAAACCCTTCGGGGCTTTACGATGAGTAGAGCCACTGATCACGTTTTTCAATTAAACTGTACATAACATAAACATTCCGCGGCAGGGGAGGGGGGGGGGGTAATTGACCCATGTTAGGGTAAAAGGGTGTCGCTGGAGGTTTGAACCCTGTCCCTTGTATGGACGAAAATAACCCTAAATCCCTAAATACCTTCTCTGTGTAAGACTAATATCTAGTCGTTAAAATGATCTTATGTTGGCTTATAACCTGCTAAATAAAAACAGACAAACGTCTCCGATTTCGGGTTGCCAAATACTCGACGACCGTCTTGCAACGATACCCTGTCTAGGTAGGCTCCAGACCCTGATTAGGACAGACTCGCTTGAAATTATACACCGTATTTAGGGAAAGGGGTTGGTGGGGGGGGGGGGGGGGGGTTGGGGGGAAAAAACCATACCTGGCGCGCACGCTACCCGTGCTAGATCTTTCTTAGCCCCTTGTGTGCGTGACCCATCTCGAATTCTTTTGCTCAAACGTTCCCCCCTCCCCACCCCCGGCGACCCCTCCCCCCGCTCCTACTTTCATTTGTTTGCTCCTTTTTGCCCAATGCCCTCGCGCGCTTACCCCGCTTGGCTTGAAGGAAACGGAAACGACTGATACGCAGGCTATTTCATTGCCACCTTTGAAATCTACATTTAAAGAGTCACAATCAAGCGCTCCCTCAACGGAAACAGGATAATTTTTATCGATGTAGCGCCGAGAATAAATATCTGTAACAGCAGAGCGGTTGGGTGGCTGAAATATCGAAGGGGTGGGGGATTTGCCAGAATAAAAATCGAGTAGCAAGAATCCTAAATAAAACATATCTGGTACAATGTAACTTACCAGTGAAAGCTGGCGGGTATGTCAGAGTTAATTGCGTGACGTATTGTTGTCACATGCATACAAATAACCAGCAGTTTGCTATCGCTAGTTATCCGAAACGCTGATATATCTCAGCTTTAACCTGTTATTTGATGTCAGTTCCAATTTACCACAACTGACATGAAAATAGGAGTCAAGTAGTTTTGGAAATGGCTTTCAATATAGCACAGGTAGTTTCATTTGTGTCATCGAATGTTTCAAGTTCTCCCGGGAAGGCAATCTATTCAAACGGCGTATCAACGTCAGTAGTCAAGGTCACAGCGAACTTTCACTCCAGCGAACAGGAACCTGATATTAAATGGTGAGTTAAATTCTTTCTTTAAATGAAACATGGAATGGGAAAATGAGTTATTTCGGGGCGCTCATTTCAATGTGATCGATGCAACTTGTTCGTGTAAACAAACACTTTGGTCAATTTTAGGTCACTACGCAAAATGTCTTCAAATTGGTCGACTAATTCTGAAGCGCTCACTAGAAAACCCAACCAAACTTTTAATGTACGTCAAAATATTATATCTCAAGGCTTTAAAACCAGAATTTGGGGAAATTTGGAGGATTCCCACTTATCAAGAGCTCGATTTTCGTTTTGGCTATAAATTTTCGCATTCGTGAGCTCTTGTCAACTGACCATTTAGAATCCTCTTGATAAGTGTTGACTTTACACTTCAGGACCGGAAATCTGTCGTAAATAGGACGTTAGATGTCTTTTTTATAGAAATTAAGCGTTAGACTGTTGATAGAATCGCTTTTCTGGTTACGCGAAGCAGTTTTTTCGGGCGGTCGATTTTACCTTGTGAGGGATCATGACTAAAACACCACACGAGTACATACGGGTAACATACGGGTAACATACGAGTAACATACGGAACATACGGATACATACGAATACATACAACTAACATACCAGTAACATACGAGTAACATACGGATACATATGACTAACATACGGATACATACGAATACATACGAGTAATACGAATGTTTTTCTCATAAAGGAAGCTCTAATTATAAGCCTTGCAGGCATTTTTCACGTCAGCAAACTCGTACCCGGTTCAGTTTGAGGGGGGGGGGGGGGGGGGTGTCTTGATCGACCCCCAAAGGCTTTCGTTAAATTTAGTCACAGTAAAATAAATTCACATGGAGTGCAAAACCATTAGCTTGCGCAACAAGATGACAATATATTTTGGATGGCGCTGACGTCAGCAGATCCGCCATCTTGATTTCGCTATTTCACCTTAGTTGGTTATGAAATGATGAAGTGGCAATAAATCAGTGTCAAATCAAGCCAGAAAGCTTAAATGCAACCATGTACATGAAGAAATGTCGAATTTTGGGAACAGTTGACACATTAAAAAATTCCCCAAGCTATAAACGAACAGCTGCTTAAAGTTTCAGTAACAGGGTAAATCTCCTTTGCAAAATTTGCAAAATCTGAGGGGGGTGGCAATCAACACCCCGCCTCAAACTGAACCGGGTACGTGTTTGCTGACGTAAAAAATGCTGGCAAGGCTTATGATTAGAGCTTCCTTTATGAGAAAAACATTCGTATTACTCGTATGTATTCGTATGTATCCGTATGTTAGTCGTATGTATCCGTATGTTACTCGTATGTTAGTCGTATGTATTCGTATGTATCCGTATGTTCCGTATGTTACTCGTATGTTACTCGTATGTTACCCGTATGTACTTGCGTGGTGTTTTAGTCCTTGTGAGGCGGCTAGTTTCAGCCGTCACTGACGGGCGAAATCGAAAATCTAAAAAAAATCCAAAAATCGGCCGTATTTCGAAAAATAAACCCCAGCAAGTTTGTAAACTCATTAATATCTATCTACAGACTGAAAAGGAGGGTAGGTAAGGTTTTCGACAGTGGCCGCGAATTTTCAATTTTGCTTGATTTTTCTGTGCATTTGCTCTTAATAGGTTTCCTCCCTTTATTAAGGGATTCACAGCACTGTCTTCACCTTAAGACAACCTTTGCAAATTTCTGAGCCCACAGTCACTTGGTCCGCCGGATTTTCAAGTGAAAGCGTCCAAGGGTCCAAGACGGTGGTTTTCAAAGGGTTTCGTCGTTAACAAGGTGAGGCGATCGAAGCCAATGCAACAGTTTGTTGTAATTCCTGTGGATCCTGCGCACTATTGATCTATACGATAAGCAGCTAAATTAGCGGATATGTCTACTTACTTCGTAACCACAGGATTAAACTCGCTCATGATCAGTTCTCTCGACCGAAAACGTATTATTTGATGTTAGCTAGCGGACACTCTCAATATTCCCACTTTTCTATTGAATTATTAGACCCTGTTTCATATTAAAATTTGGTTACAGGATTCCTTATTTCTCATCTTTAATTTAAAGCATTTCAAGCAGTATTTATCGATTAATTAAGCAAGGACTCGTGACATTTCACTGAAATCATGATAAGAACATTTTAATTTCTCCTTTTAAGACTTGACTCAAACTAAAAGAGAATTTGTGCATATTCCCAGTCGTAGATAAAGCATACTAATGAAACGTGAAAATTTAAGTAAGTAAATCGTGTGTTAAAGAATATTTTGAAAAGAAACTCATAACCCAGTGAAATTAACGAAGATAAACAAATTCTTTACTCTGGTTAAAAGATCTGATTTTGGTAGATAAATTTATTTAGTCTAATGACACGACGTTTTGTTCATAACTACAGTCTTGTTCAGTGGAGGTGATGAAGAATTTCAAAATGCACGCTTAATATCAGATGATTGAAGAAAAATGCAAATTTTCAAAATAATAGAGCTTATGCAATAATAATTGATATTTTCTTTTGTCTGCATTCAAATTAGCCCTTCTACTAGAACGAGGTAAGTAGGGCTAAACCGGATGTAAACAAAAAATGTCACCCATTTTTGCATAGGGATCTATTAAGTTATTCCTTCGCGCAGTGTTTCAGTTAGAAAAATGTTCCCGGTAAATTTTTCCGACCGAGCACATGGCAGGTAAAAAGATATTAATCGCTACCAGAGAATCATGGGAAACAAGGAGGCCCACAATGCTTGCAAAGTACTTGAATAGATCCTACAAGTTCCATACAAGGAATTATAAGCTAAAGAAGGGTGGTCCGGGTGGTCCAGGCTCACCTTTAAAACTGACGTCAGAGCTCATTCCCAGTACTTCCCGTCATTTCCAAATTGTTGTATTCGTTATTTAATCAGGGACCTTAGGAATCTTTAGCAACGGCGACGGCAACGGCAACGAGAACGTCAAGAAAGCAATAGGCTTAATAACCAAAACAACAACTCTGCACGTGCATTACACTTTTTGGTACATTTCTTTGCCGTCACTACATGACTAGGACGTGAAATTTCCTGATGGCACGTTTTATGGAGGACGTAAAAACATGAAGGCGAATTTTTCTTTGTCTTTCTAAACTAGGTGCGGTCTCCAAAAACTCAACCCCAGAAAACTTCACCTGCATTTGACATTTAAAACGAATTGGAATAATCGCCACGACGTTTGAAAATACGAGAATTCGTTTAATAGTGACTTTTCAGTTCGCTGCCGTCGCTGTCGTCGTTGCTAATCCCGCTTGTAAACCACGACGGTAACACAACCAAACACGTCGCTTAAAAATGTGAATTGATGTTCAGTTAAACTTCTTCACGTTTTCAGTAACATTTCACTGTTTCTTTCAACTTGTACAATGTAGCCGAACAGTATCCTGGAACTTTGAATTGACAGGAGCGACATTCAAGTTTAAAAAAAGAAAAATGAAATTTTCACCGTCGTGTGGTCCCGTTTTCCTTAAAACTTTAGTTTTGTTCGTTCATTTCAAACGTTGTTGTTTTGCAGAAGACGGCAAAGAAATGTACCAAAATTCATCATAACGCACGTGCAGGGATCCTTTGATCCTATCAGTGTTTCGTGACTTTCTCTTTCACCGTGACAGCCAAAACACGGTAACGGTCACACCAAAACAGTCTTTACGGTAAAATTTCTTTAAAATGCAGTTTGAGCGGGCCACCAAAACTATTTTAAGGTTTATATTTATTATCATGCAGTTGTTTCAAGGCTACTAATAATACAACCAGAACGCTTTGGTCTGAAGTTTGTCGATATTTTTAAAAATTCTGGTTGATTCACGGCAGGCTTGCTGTGATGTCAAGACCGAACGGTTTTCGAAATTTAAATAATCCATCTAACTTTGAGCTAAAAACAAGCCCCGTCTACACGAGCAATTTTTATGTGGCAACTGTTTGTGGCAATTTTTATTTGCCCGTGCAGATGGCTCAACAAATATTTGTTGTTAATTTGCGTCAGTAATAATTTTGTACAGCGGAGATGTCCATGGAAAGGCAAAAAGCAAGATGGCGCCATGCTGGATGCGCAAATGCTAGGGACTGTAGGGACTGGGTTCTACAGATGACGTTGAAAAAATTGTCACATTTGATGTGGCATCTCGTCTACACGGACAAATTTTTTTATGTGGCAATTTTTATTTGCCACATAAAAACTAACACACCAGCTTTACAGCAAATGCAGTTGTCACATAAAAATTGGTTATTTCTCATAATCTACACGGGCAAATAAAAATTGCCATCTAAAAATTGCTCGTGTAGACGGGGCTTAAGGCACAGCAACGCGAGCGAGTTGAACCGTGGCCTTAATTTCTACCGTTTAAGCCCTAACAGTGATCAGCATCAAATTTCTCCTTGTAACATCAATGCTTATTCAACCACTGAGGTCATGATAATTAAGGATATGACCACCCAACGTGAATTTTACTGATATTACTTCTCCGCAGTACTTTTATAAGAAAAGTACGAGGACAAGATAGGAGAATTTGTTCTTTGGATGTTTGGGGTTAAAGAGTTGAAGAGAAAAGAAAGACTACATTTTAATCTGGGCTTGTCGTCAGATTTCCCGATATTTTTTACATCACCCTGGGTTCGCGTTTTCAAAATCGTCGTGTTTCTTATTTGCTCGTTTCAAACAGTTGTCAGTCATTTAAAATTGTATACTCGACTTGCTGGGTAGCTCAAAAATTATTCCCCTTTATTTGGAAAACACAAGTTTCTCCAAACGCAAAAATTTATTCCCACAAAACACAAAAACAGCCAACTCATAAAAAAATAACTTCCGTAAAAGATCGATGTCAAGCCTTTCTTTCTTTCTTTCTTTTTTTAATACAAATCAATTCAGTTAGAACCAAAGTAAACTGCAGTAGTTAGCGGGCCGTTTAACTCTAAACTTGAGGAAACTTGTCTCTTATCTCGTGATCGCCATTTTGTTGCGCGTGGAGCACGCGATCGGTAAGGATGAGCTCGTAGGGATTTCCCTCTCGGCGCGTCCCGTTGAAGCATAAATATCGCATGTTATGGCCTGGTATTATGTCTCCGTTTCGCTGAGCCAAAATATTTCGACTTCACTATGCCAGCAAGTTAATTACTTACACACTGGCTAGGGAAATAGTACCTGACTGCGAGAACTAGAAGGCGATTCAGTTTTTTGCTTGTAAGTGACACAGAGTTGATCAGTCATCGCAGATCATTGAACTTCGCCGATCGCGTGCTCAACAAGATGGTTACCGCGTGACAAGAAAGAAGCGCTCGTGTAGTTGCATTTAACCATTCCACCGTGTTGGCTTTAAACGAATTGTTTTGTTTACTTCAGTTTTTACCAGTTCACTTTTGAGTGAGCAGGAGCCGTACCATGTTTCGCGTCTTCTTTGCGCTGGCTTTTGGAGTTTTCTTGGCCAGTTCCCTGGGAGCATCTCTACCAATGAATGAGGTAACGTTATAACTTATTTTATTCAAAGTTGCCAATGTCGCGGTAACTCTTGTAATAATAACATTTATAATCGTGTCTAAATAATCTGTTAGTGTAGAGGGCCACTGCATTTCTCGTGTTATCCAACGAAAGGATTTTAATGAGCCTTGAAATTCAAAACGCATGTTTGATTGTTTTGTTTGTTTGTTTTTCCGTCGGTGATTTTTTTTTATTTTTATTTTTATTTATTTTGCTCGTTTTTTTTTTCTTTTGTTGGGGGAGGTGGAAATCGCGGCCCAGTTGTTCAAAGCCCGATTAAGCTAACCCTGGGTTGACGTGAACGTTGATTCGAGTATATATTTACTAATCTGTAAGGATTCGTACGAAAGATTTTTGCCCTTAGTTTTGCCTTTGACTTTTTTTTACCATTAGGTTAAAATTAGCCTTTAAAATCATCTTTAATAAGCGAGATGAAAACCTCGGCTAACTTTTAATCGTGGATTAGCGTTAATCGGCTTTCGAACAACCCGGCCCGGGAGACATAATTTTGATATAAAGATTAAACTAAAGGCAGGACAAGTGTACAAACATGCAATCTAGTACTTCGAGTCTTCGTTCCTCACTGTGCATGCTTGACAAAACGAGCTCATTTTCCAACCGCTGATCAAGCGGAACGACGACTGTGCTCTTTTGCACTTTTCAGTTTGTCGATGAGGACGACATTATCTCGGGAGAGAGAGAGAGGGGGGGAGGGGGGGAGTGTTGAGTGGCTCTCAATTAGAAACGGCCTCCTCCCCCGAAGATAACTGTAAAGAAGGGATTATGGGTAATTGCGGGCTCGCAAAGGAGAACCAACTATACGAATGTCAGTGGTCTTTGGTTTAAAGCAGACAAAAGCTCAATGAAAGCTTTGTCAGTTGGTATGATCGTAATGTCAACAGTTTAAGGAACCATAGGCTCCACGTGGAAATTTTTAAGATCGATGGTAATGTTCCGTTCTAAGTAAGGGGTAGAGAAAGATAAGAAAGAAGCCTGACAAAAGTGTGAAAAAGTAAAATACAGGTTGTATCACTGAATATGTGCTGTACTGTGTTATAAATGGGTTGCATTGATAACCATGCATATGTGTTTTATAGTGAGGTAAATCAGTAGGTTGGCAATCCGGCCAGACATTTTTTTTACCTCACTATAAACCACATATGGGCAATTTTCAACCATTTATAACACAGTACAACATATATTCAATGATACAACCTATACTAGTTTATTTTTGAGCACGTTTGTCACGTTTGGCGTTCCATACAGTGTCATGCACCGAATGAGGAATTAAAGTAAACGTTTGTTTGTCTTTTACAGCCAGGCATGTTGCTAGATTCATCTGATCCCACTGAGTCCTCGGGGAACAGTATCAACCTGAGTGTTGGTGCAATTGTAGGCATTTCGTGAGTATTGACCAAAATTAAGTCTCTCTTTACTATAATGGTTTGTTATCTTAGCACGGAGGTGCTGAGAATAATTGAATTGATCACTTATCGGATATATTGTTTTTCGTCCCGGCTGAATGAAACGAACCACGGAATTACTTGAATTTATGACTTCCACTTCTAGTATGTAAAAAACAATATTCGCCATTCGGAGCTGATCTGATTTAAGTTGTTGGAGATAATGAGTTCAAAGGCCTTTACTAATTCATGAGGTAAATTTCCCGTGACCCAGAATCATGAGATTTTAATTACATGGCCTGTTTTAAGGGTACTGTAAAGCCACTTTGTTACTTTATGACTTATGGTTTAGCACAATTCGCGGTTTAAGCGAGACATCTTTAAATATTTGATGAAGATGGAAAACGAGTTCAGAAATAAATGCTGTCACCATACTGAGTTTGGCAAAGGACCGCAAAGCTATGTATTTTCGTAGGGCTCTGCTTCCAGCTTGAGGAGATATAGCTCTTTTAATTTTTCGGGTTTTATAACTAATTTATGACAAGCTGGCTGTCACTGTCCTCACGCCAAACGTTTTCTTTTGCAGCAATAATTGCATTAAAAAAAATTGTAATACTTTCCTTGCGTCCAATCCTTCCCCGAATAATTAATAGAAATTCTGTAATCAAACTTTAATCAATTTGCACCCTTATCTGTCCTTCCCGCTCTCGTAAAACATAACGGCAACTAATGACTGTAAGCATGTATTAAACGCGATTATACTCACAAGAATTTATGAATGGAGTAACGTGGTTAGGTCAGACGTACCCCGTATGACCTATTCTCGTCATGGCACATATCGAGACAGTAGATCTCGATATGTCTTGGAAATCTCTTTATAGAATTTGAAGGCAGCAAAGCCAGTTCGTATTTTGTCGAATACCAATATTTCTGGCCGTTCTTCGAAAATTTAACTGTTTATTGGACTGCCCTCGTAAGCTCGCTCGATAAGACTGAATTCGATACAATCACATCTTGTCACATAGCCAGCAAAGCTAATTTTGATTGGCTTACCATCCTTTTTACAAGCCATGCCATCAATATTGTTGACTTGTTGAAATGTTAAAATCTTTTGCTAATTGTCTGTCAGTCAAAGCCTATTGAAAAATGTTAAATCATGTTAAAATTCGATTTCTTAGTTCCGGAAGATCTATGTTATCACGAAATCCTAGGAGGATAGGCAAAAGTCACACAACGCTAATGGAACTTTCGATATATTAAAATTCACTGCTGAAACAATTTCATCACTTCAACTCTGCAGAATAAACTGTAGAGTTTATATGGGTTTATTGTTTCAGACTGAATTTTAATATATCGAGATTGGGCTATTGCATGCTATGTGAACTGAACTAACTGAACATGTAATGGACGAATCAAGGTACATGTAAGACCGAGAAACGCAAAGATATTCAGGGCTACGTTGAAAGAAGGTAAGAAGCCTTGCAAGCTTAGCCGGTTCTCAACGCTTCCTAGCTTCGCTTACCTACTTTATATTTGTAAGCAATAAGTAAGGGACTGCAAACGAAAATGCTGCAAGTGTACGATCAGCCTTGCAGAAATTTGAGTCATTTATATTTGTACCAATAGTAAGCTCGAATCACACAGATCACAGGAAAGACCATTAAACAAAATTCAAATTAAAAACTTTTTCCTGTGAGGCATATCCCCGGATGTCCTTAAAATAAAATAACAAGCTCGCAACTGAGAGTTCACTTTCACACTCTTTGACTTAAACACTCCCTTTTTTTATAAGAACCTTTTTTATCACAACGTCGAGGCTGAGATTAACTAAAATTTAAGAACATACTAAGAACAATATCCAGGCTGAGAGTTAGTTTAACACATTTTTATTTTGACCAAATGTGAACAGTACATACTACATGTAAAACTTCAGTCTATATTGTCCAAGTTAACCTAAATAATAGTTGTCTTGGTCACGTCCGCATAGATTTATTGATATACTATGACAAGTAACTTGAGAAAATCTTAAGAACTTTTCAGCCTCAAATGGCCACAAAAAAACATAAGAACATTCAGCCTCAGCCTCAAAATTAGATGTTTTTATTAAAAAAAGTGTACTACGCTTTCGGCTACGGGTTAGAGTTTACGATGTTCTTCTGCACTTGCCAGTATTCTGAAACTCTAACTTAATATGACCTCTAACTTCAAACGGTTAAAAGATCCGGCAAACGATACCCTGCGAGCAGAGGCCCTTCGATCTTATCTAGGAAAATCGAAGGGGTCTCTGTTCGCAGGGTAGGCAAACGATGATCGTCATACAAATATTGAGCGAAAGTCTCCGCATCGCTAAGCCATTTCTATACTGAAACCAATTCTTGTCTATTTAACAATTAGATTATGAGCTTGAGATTTCTATTGCCTGATAGCTGATGAGGGTGCAGCCCGAATCAGCTATCACGCATACAAATCGAGAGCGAATAATCTAATTCTTTTAGTATAAAACTACTAGCCGGTCAAAACTAAACAAGTAAATTATCTATTTCCTCGCCGCAGACACTTCGAAAACGCGACGAAGCGGCCGCCATTTTGTTGAAAAGATAGCGAGTAGCGTAGCCAATCAGAGATCGGCATTCGTGGTCGAACACTGGTAGATTTATACTAATAATTTTTACTTTTTGTTTCCTCAGCGTCGGGTCTGTTGTCGTGCTTCTGGTAATAATTTTCGCTGTTTTTATTTGCTGCCTTCGCCGTAAGCTGCCTGAGGAAGCGCCCAAACCACCGATATGTACAACAGTTAAGGTAAGAAAAATTTGAATGAAAAAAAAAAAAAAAAAAAAAAAAAAACCACTGGAAAAACTTTTTAAAATAAGTCCACCATAACCACTATAACAGGCCCAAGGAACCAGCTACTTCTGAGAAGTTGTTCTAGAGGAAAACGCCATGGTAATTACTAAAGGAAAGCTTAGAATCAATTCTTGGTTTTAATTTAGTAAAGATATATTGAGTGTCGGCGTTCCGAACTTAATTCTATATTGGATGTTCACAGCTTATGTCCAAAAAGTCAATCTGTCAAAACGCTTTTCTCTGAGTAAACATGGTATGTAAAAACACTGCGCAAGTTGGCCCGTTTCTGTAGCAAATTCAGTTGACGAGCTTTTCTTTGCCGGTTTTCATGTTTTATGTTTCTTAATTAAGAGAAGTAGGAGCTTTCCCCAACCATTGCTTTCCGAAACCATTCTCTGTCTTCTCTGCGTTCAGAGGGGTTTTCTCGAGCGCCTTAAAAGATCACTCGGCCGGTGGAAGGTAAGGAATACAACTAGAGAGTGCGAGAAAATCCTTTGGAAGACAGAAAACGATTACAGGGACCCCCACTTATGTTAAAATGCTTTATGCAACCTGGCGCAGGATCCCTGAGTATTCTGTCATTGCTGTTTCTTGTTCTCTTTACCATTTTAGCTCGCGTGTGGAATGTTATCAGCAAAGTGCTGCCCGTGCTGCGGAAAATCCCAGTATGCAGAAATACCAGGAAATTAAAAAAAAAAATGATGATATGGACTTATCAATTTTATGGCATAGCAGCGTCGTTAAATAAAGGGATAAACCGTAGCAAAGCAATGTGTGTTTGACAATGCCGAAAGCGGTTATGAAGACGCTGCACTGTACTTGGGGAGGTATTATTCCATTGCACTTCGATGGCTTATTTTCATGTTACTCTTAGGTTTCTATGCGACTGTTTTTACATAAAGGTTTCCAAAGAATGTAAACTCAAAGAAAAAATAAAATTTAAGATTGATAAGTGTGAGTCTTCTCTTCTCTTACCTTCGCTTCTCTTCTCTGTTCATATCTTCTCTTCTCTTCTCTTCTATCCTCTTCTCTTAACTTCAGTTATCTTCCCTTTACTTCTTTTCTCTTTTCTTCTCTTCCCTACTCCCCTCCTCTCCTTTTAACTTCGCTTCTCTTCTCTTTGTCATCCTTTCTTTTCCCTTTTCCCTTCACAGTTCTTGAAAATAGTCTGTGACTCGTAACCAAAAATACGTAAGAAGTATATCTCCATACTGGCGCGCTGCCTGGCGTTCAGAAATTCACCACTTGTTTATGCTTAAAACAGAGATTTCGCCGAGAAAAATCGAAACAGCCAGTCCCTTTTTTTCATATTTTTAAAATAACGTTTAAAATAGCGGCTTCGAACCGTTTCGATTTGGGTGGGAGAAAAAAATTTACTGACGAAGCTAAATGTGTATTTCTTATATCTACCCAGGGCGTAAAAACTCATTACAGATTCCGAAAATAGATGAACAATATTTGATAATTTTCATACGTTGTCAAACACGCTGTCATCATGCAGCATTCCACAAAAATACTGCATTTAAAACTATTATTAATTAATAAAAGGCCTTTCTCAATATGGTGTGTTTGTCATCAAAGTTGATCAAAATATCCTAACAAAACCTTGGTAAGCGGTCATTCGCATAGGAGTAGATATAGTAGACAACTCTTTGCTTTAGTTAATACCTATTTTATGTATATTCCACTAGGCTAACAAATTAAGATAAAAATCGAAGCACCAATGAGTAAAATGTTGTCATGGCAGTAAGATCACATAATTAAAAATTTAAGGAGGCTCCCAACAGTTTTCTGACCTTTTGAAATCGAAATTTCGCATGGAAGGCATGCTTCGATTTTGCTCTTACTAAATCATCTTTTCAAGTTTTGATCAAATTTAGTGTTTTGTTGGTTTTCAAGCGACAGTTGTTACCATAGTAACGGTGACGAAGGGCACTTTATTTTAAATAACAATATCAACACAAGAAGATACAAGATACGAGCAAAATAATAGCTGATGTGCCCCCCCCCCGCCCCCCACCCCCTGCGTGGGAAGCGATAATTTGGTATTAAACAGGTTTAAAATATTCAAATATTATTCAACTCAATCAGGAAACCATGGGCTCCTGGTTTAACAATGTTTTTTTAATTCACTCGAACTTTTAGTGTATGGTGTTTGAAAACCCTTGACGTAAACTGAACGGCGGCAAGTGACCTGAATAACCTGTTTGAAAGGCATTAGTCGCCTAAATTACCTGATTACTCGGATTTAATTATTCAATTGGATCATACAGATGTCTCGCAGTCTAGCAACACGTGAAAAATAATACTATTTGTTTTCGGGGGGTAAAATATCAGCAGTATTTAGTACAAAGACGGCCGAAAATTCGTGGAACGAGACTGTTTTCTAAGCTTTCTTTCATTCACTCAGACGGCTGTAGAATACGAACTGTCAACAAGTTGATTTGTTAGTTTTCTTACATAGCTCTTAAGAGCGACTATCCGTAAGAACCTCTATTCAATTTTCATCCAGAAATAGATTTCACTAATAATTCTTTCATTGACTTCTTTTGGCAAGTAGTTAACAAATATGAAATAAGAATGGAGAAATTTAACTTTCTTTATTTTTTTCTGATTCCAACTTTTCGCACCCCGACCTATTCTGGAAAATCAATGGTGAGATTATGAATTTTGCAAGACTTACAGCTGTTAGTTCTGAAGACTAAGGATCGTTCAAAACCTCTACCTTCGCTAGTTATAAACGATGACCCTTCATCGTAATAATGTGATGAATTGCAATCATAAACTTTAAATTAGTGTAATAAATCTGAGGGAACAAAGTTTATCCTTTGACTACTTATCGCAACATGCGATTTAGCCCAAGTTCAGAGGAATAAATTGCAAAAGTGGTTCGTACTCACAGGCTTCTCTACACATCAGTAGAAAGTACCATCCATCCTCTGTACAAATCTGTTAAAACATTTGGTCGCACTCCAGTTCCTATTCCACAGGTGAGAGATGAAATTAGTGACATTCGAACCGGCCATATTTCCATCGTGGACGAGTGTTCATTACAAGGTACGGTTATGTCAAAAATATAACTGTAGAACGCCACTTATCGATCAAGACTTCAGCCATGAAACTATCCTGAACTTAACTGACGGTAAGCAATTCAATTTTACCAAAATGTTTGGCAAAACGAATGATAAATTTTCTGGTCCTCAGAAGTTGTCTGATCGATCTGAGCGAGTGGTAGTCTTTTTGTAAGCCGCTAACCATATACACAAGGTACGGTTATGTCAAAAGTATAACTGTAGAACGCCACTTATCGATCAAGACTTCAGCCATGAAACTATCCTGAACTTAACTGACGGTAAGCAATTCAATTTTACCAAAATGTTTGGCAAAACGAATGATAAATTTTCTGGTCCTCAGAAGTTGTCTGATCGATCTGAGCGAGTGGTAGTCTTTTTGTAAGCCGCTGACCATATACACTGCAGTGACGCTGGACAGAATAATCCCGAACGGGCTAGCGCGTCTACGAGACCGCTAGCTTGGCCGGTTTGTCGAAAGTCACTAATTTCATCACTTACCTGTGGAATAGGAACTGAAGTGCGGCCAAATGTTTTAACGGATTTGTACAGAGGATGGATGGTACTTTCTACTGATGTGTAGAGATGCCTGTGAGTACGAACCACTTTTGCAATTTATTCCTCTGAACTTGGGCTAAATCGCATGTTGCGATAAGTCAGTAGTCAAAGTAGATAAACTTTATTCCCTCAGATTTATTACACTAATTTAAAGTTTATGATTGCAATTCATCACATTATTACGATGAAGGGTCATCGTTTATAACTAGCGAAGGTAAAGGTTTTGAACTATCCGTAGTCTTCAGAACTAACAGCTGCAAGTCTTGCAAAATTTACGATCTCACCATTGATTGTCGAGAATAGGTCGGAGTGCGAAAAGTTGGAATCAGAAAAGTTAACGAAAGTTAAATTGTCCGATCTTATTTCATATTTGTTAGCTACTTGTCAAAAGAAGTCGATGAAAGAATTATCAGCGAAATCTATTTCTAAATGAAAATTGAATATGAGGTTTTTATGAATGGTCGCTCTTAAAGGCGCTTATTGCATGTCACAACAAAACAATAATACTAATTTAAAAATAAACTATTGTCATATACGTCGACTGTTCTACAAAGCATTCTGATGAATTGAAATAAGGTGAAAGAAGTGGCTCTGTATTCTATAGTGTAGCGCCTTGAAGAAAAATAGGAAATTAACCTAAAGTAAAAGCGCACTGGTATAATTTGAGCGCAAGAAAGTCCATCTATATCGAATATTATTAAACTGACTGTAATTATTTTCCCGGCATTTTAATAATAACAATGCATATGGCTGCCGTTGTTTCCTCCTTTACTTCGGGCATCATGTTGCATACAGGCTTTTCGATTTCAGTTCTGACTTTCAGTGAATTATACAGACGCCATCAGCGCCGAAAGTTTAAACAACACAAGAGTTCGGTTTCGCCTGACTGAACATGACGCTTGGTTCAAGGTGTCCGTCATTTTCCGTCAAAACAAACATTTCTTATTTGTAAAAACCTTTGCAAGCAGCAAATGTCGAAGCAATTATCTCAAGGGCTTGCTACCGATTACCGATGCTGCAAGTTTACTCTTTAAGTTAGAGAGCATTCGACAATGGAGAGACTGACCATAGTAGAAACACGTTTTGTTTTTAATATAGAACATGTTGTTGTGTCGTTGAAGGATTTGCGAAAATCTTGAAAACCGATAAATTCACTTCACAATGGACTTGCAGTTCCTTCAAATTTCTTGCCCGTTTATCGTCTCGGATTAAAAATTTGTACGCCTTTGCTTCTAATAATAAAGACTTACCTGAATAAATTTTTCATTTAGGAAAGCTTCAGTTTTCTATTTTCATTCTATTTTCATTGATGGAAAGTGACCACTGCGTAAATCTTGCGTAAACAAACACATCTCCTCGCGAGCGGAAAGAATTATCCCATGTAACGCGAGGATCAAATTTTCAAGTTTTCTGTTTCGGAAAACTTTTAAATGGCAATTGCAATAATTAGCAACTTTAACTATTTTACACCAAAGGGGAGTTGCTTCTTTAACCTGTAAGTTGTGTATTTTTACTGAATATGGGGTTGTTTATTACTACTTTGCACATTGGGTGAATGCTTGGAAAACCACCGTGTTGAAAATGTTATAAAACAATTGGTTCATGACTCAGCTGTGCGTTCATCGAGATATGAAGATATCAACCAATTATTAATTGATCAAAGTACATGACTGAAGCAGTCTTTTAATAGAACAAGCAGTTTTGAAAAACAAATTTGAGATAGATGCGCTAGGATATGATTTATTTCGATCATTGTGTAGGTCAGTCTTTTCTTTTTATCAAACAGAGCGTAACTTTGTGATACATGTCAGTTCATAATGTTCAATCCATCAGTGCTATCTTCTTAGCTTGTGGTAGACAATAGGGCACCAAGATGTAATTAACTTCTTGTAGTTCTGATAGGACGAGGTATTTTGTACTCCTTTGAACAAACAAATGAACTTTAACAGCAGACATGTATTCGGAAACAAAATTTTATTTCTGTTAAAACAGTTAAAACTGTTTCCTACAGCCAAGCCATTAAGTGTTAAATGTAAGTCCCAACATCAACATGCTTGTTCTCCTAACTGTTTTACATATAATTCTTCAGATAATAGTTGAAAAAATTTATTTTAATATCAACTGATATTTCATCCCTGGTGGTCATTTCTATGTCTGACAAAGTAGTACGGGTGCTGGTAAAAAAATGGTGCCCCCTTGGTTGCTCCGAGAAAGTCTAGTTTCTTTTAAGGAGGGTGACGACTTAAATCAGAGGTATTTTTGCAGGGTTTATGACTATGAAGGAAAAGCAGATACTAGCATGGACTATTGAAATCCACAAAGAAATTCGAATAGATGTTTTCGAAACTAGAAGTTTTGTCGTTTTAAAATTGATATATTTAGAGTATCCCAACTAGCTGTAATTATGAGCACTCCCTCATGTCATTATTAAATTAAATCTTGGCGTCCTGCTGTCTTCACAAAAGACATAGAAGGGGAAACCGTATTAAATGGCTTCCAAATAAAGTTACGCTCTGTTAGATAAGGCTAAAAAAGTTTACTTGATGGTCAGAACTTTTGAGTATCCCAACTAGCTGTAATTATGAGCACTCCCCCATGTCGTTATTAAATTAAATCTTGGCGTCCTGTTGTCTTCACAAAAGATACCGCGACATAGAAGAGAAAACATTATTAAATGGCTTCCAAATAAAGTTACGCTTTTGTTATGGTCAGAACTTTTGAAACAAAGAAAATCAGAATTATCATTTCAATAATATTAAATAGGAAGTTCCGGTATAAAAGGGGCCTGGCCTGGCCATTCTCAGCTTCAGCTGTCAATCAACCATCAGAGCGTAAAGAAATGACAAACAACATGTGCCTTTTGCTTCGGCTTTTACCGATAAAATCGGCTTAGTTTTCAGAATAACCCTTGTTAAACATATTAGAACTTGATATCTTATATTGCTGTAGTGATATTATGATATTTTGAGGCATATTTTTCAGAGGACTTTTGAGTCAACAACTTGCCACCATTGAACAGTGTCTAAATTTGGATCTCACGCCCACAAAAGTGTGAAATGAAGGAGGGGCTTGCCCTTTTGAAGCGGTTCTTCTTGGTTTTAAAGAATACGCTTGATAATAATAAGTCACTTGCGGTTTGAAGTTACTGCAGAAATACCCTCAAAAAAGGTAAGTTGAATCACCAAGGAGATTCTAGTCAATTAACTTAATATGGGTCTAGGCACATCTGAAAGAATGTTTTCCTTCTCTTTATTGTCGGAGATAATATTTTCTCAGGTGATTTACTCAGTAATTCTCTTTACACGGTCTTTTTCGTACTCCGTTGTAGCGAACACCGTACTTTTATTCTCGTTGAAATTTTAGGCGAGCGATGCCTCATCCAATAGATGTTTACATTTGTGTTTTTTCTCTATCACCAATAATTTCGAAGTGGTCGACAGCTGTAACTATTTTGCTAAAGCACATTAATTCTACGAAATATTTCTTGCGAGACAAGGGCGAGTTTACTGAACTCGAGCCAATTTTCTATAATGCCAACATGGCAAGGTATTTTCGCTTCTTTATTCGCTCCAGTTAAGATTGAGGCCTTCTTACTTGAAACGGATTTGCTTATACGAAGGCGAGCAATTTTTCATAATATTCAGGCCTTCGATCATCTTACGTTGTGTTCAGTTCATTTCTTTCAAATATTTTCAGTCAAACTCTATAATCGTTGAAATTAAGATGAATACAATCATGTGTGATAGTTGTTCGGATTCTGTTTACTTAGTGGTACTAGCAATTTCCAAATTGAATTTTAAATCTGCGAAAATCTATATATACCCCTTCTGCTCTCCCACCCTTCGGTTGTAGTGAGTTCAGCGAAGTGTTTTTTTCTCAGTTAACCCAAAAAAGCTCGAGTCCGTATCGTCTAGAAAATTCTCAATTAGTGGTATTTACTACCTAAATTAAGGTGAAGTGTGTGGTTAAAATCTGTTCTGCCAAAATGATACCTTCACCTTTACAACATCTCGTCGCCCGACGCTTTGCGCTATGAGACAGCTAGACCCAAGAAGGGAAAATGGAAACCAAGCGCGTGTGTCAATTTGACTGAGCTCGCATGTAGTTCGTCATCGTAATAAGACCGTCAACTGGGCCATTAATTTCTATGCACTACGAATTGCCTCGACTGCCTCAGCTTACCGACTGGTAAGGCACCATTTACAGCACTAAAGCTTACAAATTTAAGGTCATTTGAATCCAAGGCGTTTCCCCCTTTCAACTAAAAGCGGTTTAGGTTAGATATATGTAATGTTAACCGTAGACATTTCTGCTTTTAATGTTCATGTACTTGACAGAAGGAGTACAAAATACCTCGAGCTATCAGAGCTGCAAGAAGTTAATTAAATCTTGACGCCCTGTTGTCTACGACAAGCTAAGCAGAAAGCACCGATGAATTGAACATTATGAATTGACTTGTATCACAAACTTACGCTCTTTTCGATAAAAATCTGTTGTCTTGTTGTTTAAAATTCGGCTAGAGTCCTCAACATCAAAAAGGCTGCTGCTCTTATAAAACTGGCTTGTTCTTCAGTTAACTCAGTCATTCCGCGTATCTCGTTTTTCGCATAATTACACCATTCCGCACGTCATAACAGATGCCATTCCAGAAACTCATTCCTCCCTTTAACCTCACCGGCAATTTAAGGAGCTTGCCATGCTTGAGCTAACTCAAACTTTGTTAGTTAGGCGGTTATTAAAGAAGGAAGGCACAACAATAACTTTTTTGGCTTATAATTAAAGATGCATATCAATTGATTTCATTCATAGTTTCAGGCTTATTTCTCTTTCCCTCATGTTTGTATTTTGATTATTTTGATTTTGTTTTATATTTATTGCTGAAAAGCCTAAGGGATAAAAACTAATTCTTTTCGTTTTGTGAGGGGCAAATATTTCGTTAAAAATGCGTAGAGAAAGGTTTCGTGGCATTTTAGTAAGACCGGACAACAGCTCGTATTAATTCGGGGAATAAAATTCGTTCCCTAAATGTTTCGGCAACATAAATTCGTTTCAGTTATAGCGGCGGAAGATATCAAACTGTATTAGCTTACAGAAATATTCCTTTATTAAAAGGTTACAGAGTTATCTGGGAACACAGAAGACAACATTTAAAGTATTTTTCTTTAATATTCTCATAAGTACGTAAATTATGATCATCCGGGTGAGTGTAGTCCTGAGAAGGACTGTTTGTGGTGACTTTGACTGACGTTTCGACAACCTGAGCGGAAGTCATCTTCAGAGTCAAGTAAATTGTGGAACGTCAGTAGGTGGTATATACGTCTCTGGTTGTTAACCTGATTGGTCAACAAAGTCCAGATGTTATTGGTCGTTTGTCAGTAAGCCGTGATGTAATTGGCTGTGAAGACTGTAAAAAGTGATTGGTGCGTTTCGATCCGTCTTTTGTTAGTCAAAAAAGTCCGTGGGTCTATTGTTAGTAAAATGTCTATTGTTTGTCTGTTTTCCTGTCTGCGGTTCGGTTCGTCTTTGTCCTTTACCTTCGTCAGTAGTTGTCGTAAAGTGGTTATAGGTTTGTGAGCTACACGGATATTGTAGTTTACAAGATCATAATTTACATACTTATGACATGACTCCTGGGTTCAAACCATTTACAATTTTAATATTCTCATTGAGTCAAGTAGAAAACGAGACGATTAGAATTATTTCAATTCAGTTAAATTGATTATTTTGTTTCTGGGTTTCAACAGTTCACTATTGACTGAACAGAAACCGAATCATGTTTCGCGTCTTCTTTGTGTTGGCTTTTGGATTTTTCGTGGCCAGTTGCTTGGGAGCATCGCTGCCCGCAAACCAGGTATTCACGATTTTATTCAAATCTGTATGTCTCTCCGGATTTCTCTCAATTTTCGTAGTTCGTATAGTTCTCAGTTCCTCAGTGTCTCACAGTTTTCGAAATTTGTCTAATTCAATATGTATTCTCCTGGCCATCACCCACGTTATCATAAAAGACCATTTCCGTTCACCGATCACCTTTATCATCTTTTATTGTAGAGAGATTCTGCGGGAAGCAAGCGTCGCCTCACTCTGAAGAAATTGAAGGCGCAAATCGACAACTTGCAAGACCGTGTCGAGGTGAGGAAATAAAAGAGAATGCACTTTTTTATTTTCATTGGAATGTCTAATTCTTGATCGGCTGCGGTCGAGCAGGGACTTTTAATATGTTTAGTTTCCTGTTGACAATTAAAATGATAGTTATTTCTCTTAACAAGCCATACATCTCTGGTTGATCAACGGTCACAGCGAATTCCTAAATTTTAGGAAGTTAGTACTTATTATATGTAAACTACAGCATCTTTTATTTCTACTTCATTAAAGTTTGGTAAGAGTATGAAAGGAGTACTGGCTGCCCAAAATACCCATAAAGCAGGATGAAGCAGGGATGGTGCAGTGGTGAGAGCACTCGCCTCCCACCAATGTGGCCCGGGTTTGATTCCCGGATTCGGCGTCGTATGTGGGTTGAGTTTGTTGTTGGTTCTTGTCCTTGCTCCGAGAGGTTTTTCTCCAAATACTCCTCTCCTCAAAAACCAGCATTTTTAAATTCAATTCGATCTGGATAGTGTCCCCAATTAGTGCTCTGCGCTAAAATCATGGACACTTAAATAAGGCGATTTTTTTAAGGGAAAACATACACAGACAAGAAGACTATTAAGCGTTCTATATTTAACAAACTGGAAAGAGGGAAAATATTACTTTACTATAACAAAAATTTCTGCTTTTATTAGTACATGTAATCGTCAACAAAGTTTGGTTGTGAACGGGTCTTAAAATGTGTTTCTAGGGCCAAAATTAAAATTAAAAAAAATAGATAAAAAATATTACAAATTTTAACAACTCTTGTTTCTTGTTTCATTGTTTAGCACCTGACACAAAAAATAAATGGTGCAACAGCTCACTGCTTCGACAAGACAACCAATTGGGATCTTAAAGCCAGCGGTTCCATAGTGTGGCTAGACAGGCAGAACGTCGATTGTCCATATCCTTATTTCTTGGCCAGATTCCGCCTCGAAAGGGCAGACCTCTCTCTCTGGGCTAAAGTTCGCTACAACTACCGATGCTGCAAGTTTACTCTTTGAGATGATAGCCTTTCGCAATGCAGTTGTTAAGGGGTTGATCACGGCATAATTGAAACACTTTTTTTAACATATAAAACATGCAGCTTTTTAAGGGTCGATCAAAGCATAAACAATAAAACATTAACCTGTTAAAAGAGTAAGTCTAAATCAAAGAAGTAGCAGTTTTTGCCAATAAAAATGCATTGTGAAGGGTTAATTATTTAGTACTCTTTTAATGCGTTCTGATCAGGTATGAACTTTTTTTTGGACCAGCATATTTTTGTACAACAGATGTTGTTGTGTTTTATTTTAGTAGAGAGCTGGTTTGAATTTCCGGCGCTTAGAATTCCCTACTCCAGAAACGAGTAAACTAAGACTATGCGGATCGTTCGGGGAGATATTGGGGACAAGGAACTTTCAAAAATGGCAATAGACATTAACTGTGTTTATAGCCATACGCCTTTTCGGCTTTTGTCTCACCCGCCGAAAAAGGCGTTTGCTCTCACAGACAGACTATAAGTGTAATAGAAACTTTTGTCTAAATGAACCACATTTAACAAGAGCGATCTGATCCCAAAATCTGATAAGAGAAGCGTAAAAAATCAGACCAAATAATGAGGTGGGTTTGAATTCCCCATGAAGCCAATAACTTTTTAATCTGATTTAGCTGTTTAACCCACAGTATAAACCTAATGCGAAGGTTTTTAAGCGGATGTGACTGTGCGGAAAGAAATTCTTAGGAAGGATTACTGAAATCCAAATAAAATTCGGATAACCAGGCATTTTTCAGAGATAATTGAGCAACAATGATCCATCCCAAAAAGCTTTTAAATACATACCAATATATACACCGTATTCACAAATGGCGGATGCGCGGGAAAAAACTGGCACTAGGCATCAAAACGAGGCGTTTTAGGATAAACAAAAAATAATTTGCCTGCGAGTACAAGCTCACAGAGAGAATATTTAGCTGATAAGCTCTTAAACAGCAAGTTTTTCAGATCGCTGGTTTTATTCCGAACGAGAGAGGTCTAGTGTTTCTTGGTTCGTTTCTTGTAACAATCCCAAATGCAGAATAGACGATCACGGAAACAAATCGGTTAGAGTTTTTGTTTCCGAAGGATTCGACTTTCGAGCGGAAATGGATAGAGTTACAAGGCAACATTGTAACAGAGTGACAAGGGGAACACAGTAATCAAAAATAAAATTTGGGGACATAATTATTTTAAAGACGAAGTTTGTTTGGTATGTCTTTCGGAATCCGAAGGTAAGATAGGTCTTGAAAGAAACAAAATGAACATACAAAAGGATGCATTTCTAACGAGAGTTGCGTGATCAACGTTCCGAGCGCAAGAGAGACTACAACCATTTGTCTAAACCGCTATAATACCAAGAAAAAAAAGACGGAGACAACAACGAAAAGACGTGAAGGATGTGGAGAGAAACGGCTGGACGAATAATTTAAAAAGAAGCAACAGGTGAACCAAGACTTTTCTGTTTCGATTCATTTATATTGTAGCCGTACTGTAAACAACAAGCAGAGAATGCAGTCCCCTCAAAATTCATAATTTGTTAAATCAATCAAGTCATCAAAATCCAACTGTTTATTAATGGAACAAGCTTAGAAGGAACATTTCTTGCCTGAATGAGAAAACTGTATTCCGTGAAACAGGCCAGGGACTAGAGAACACAGCATTGTGGCTTTTTAACCGGCATTTCGGTTGAAATCATTAAAGATTTGCATACTTAATTAGGTAATTTGTCAGAATTAGATTATCGTATTTCGCTTTACACTGGGTTCCTAAACTTGCCATTCTTTGTAATGTAGTTACAATATAACGCATTTGAGAGTGACATTCCTGAATTTCCTTGCAGGATCGTTGTCTTAAAATTGATACATTACTTCCAGTAGTTCCTCTTGACTTTGGTAACTGCCACATTCTCAATGACTAAGACTTGCATGAATCTTGGCCAATCTTGCGATGCACGATATCTTTTTTTATTCGGGGGAAAAGCGCCTAAAATGTACCGAAATATTTAAGTCTTGGCTCACATATTGCTTCCTTAGTTAAACCTTTCTTTCAGTAGCTTCCCTTTTCTTTTTTAGGCATTTAGAACTGTTCACAATAGTAGGAGGCGGTTCTTGTAGCTTTTGTGATCGGAACTTCCGAGTAGTAATCACCACGCAACCCTCTTTGGAACTGCGTCTGTTTGTAGATTCATTTTCTTTCCTTGGAAACCTGTTTTAATTCCCTTTCCAAAAAATACATTGAATAAACCTTTGTGGCTCCTGCTAGAGTGAAGATCTTTCTAACAACTTTTCATATTTTCTGTAGACATTACACTCGAAGGTTTGAAACAAACAATCTAACTCAGTTTTTTCCCGTGAGTGTCTAGTTTGCATTTGAGATTGCTACAAGAAGCCAACCAATAAATAACAAACACTAGAACTTGAACTCGTTCGGACCATGAAGTGATCAGAAAAACTCAATTTTTAGAAACTCAGCACTTATCGACCCTCTAGAAGCTTGCATTCGCTGGAAATTTTTTTTGTTTATCCTAAAACGCCTCGTTTTGATGCGTAGTGCCAGTCTTTTCCGCGCCTGTCCGCCATTTGTGAATACGGTGTATGGCGCTTTTTTTTTGTTGTCAAATTGAAGGTTACCGATATCTAAAAAATTGCGTGGTTAGCCCGAATTTTCTTTTTGGAATTCAATTACCCTTGTTAAGTTCTGTTTTTACCGCATAGTCTTAAACCACGCAAAAAATTCCTCTCCATTAGAAGGCTACTTCCCTAAAAGAAATCTGAATTTCTCGGACCATTCTCGTCCCCAGAGCCCCAACGTTTTTGCTTTTAAATTGTTGAACGAGTGGCTCTGGGTCCATCCAAAAATATCTTTTTTTTCATTGGCTGGCGAAAACCTGATGCGCTATAAGGGGTAAAATGCTACGCTTCTGCGCATTTGTCTTTACTTCCTAACACTGAGCAGTACTGAGCAATAATAATACTGAGCAAGCGCAATGGTAATTTATCACACTGAGCGTGCGCTACCGGATGTCGTGAAATTCACGACATCCGGTAACGGCTGTTACCAGGGCCTTCGATCCAACCGCTGACCAAAAGATCGTAGGCTCTGGGAACGAGGATGTTCTCGGACAATCTCGAGATTCGCAGAACGCATGCGCAGTAGCCAAAGGAGGCTTCTTTCTTAAGCATCATCAATGACCAGCACCTACAACTTTGTCAGACAAAGAAAGGAAATGATCACCATGGCTGAAATGTTAGTTGATGTTAAAAGTCATTTTCTCAGCAATCAACCTGAAAAAATTTATGTAAAACAGGAGAATAAGGATGTCGATATTGGGATGTATTCTTTGAGATTGCAAATGTCAATAAGACCGCAAGACGGATCTAGGCCACACGGTAGCGAAAGTTTGAACTCTTGTCAATCCCCATTCCAAGTTTTCTTTTGATTAACTGGATTATGTCGCCCATAGTCCACACAGTCTAGGAACTTTTACACAAGCTGATCATGGATTGAATAAGCCTAAAACTGCTCGAATATCAAAAACAATAATTATTCTATAAATTTCGATCAGTTCTGCAAATTACTAGCTTTGGCCATTTTACAACAGAAAGATTTTAAAATTGCAGATGCCTAAGAAGCTCATTGTACCTTTGGGATGT